>NW_020954610.1:24758728-24976765 GCF_900497805.2 Vombatus ursinus
TATCTATCTATCTATCTATCTATCTATCTATCTATCTATCTATCTATCTATCTATCTAATATGTTAAATATTTTGCATATGTAATATATTATGATTATAATAATGATATATAATTATGTTTGATAATTACATATTATATAATCATTGTCATGAAGGCAATGTGATGTAGTGGATAGACAGTTGGTGTAGAAACCAGAAAGACAACAGTTTAGGTCTCTCCTCTGACCCAAATTCAGTGTATTACCCTTGGCAAGTCATTTAGACAATCGAGGAAGCTGTTTAAAACTATAAGTTGTAGAGAAGGTGCCTGCATCAAGAGACAGTTTCCTCATGCAGAAGTTCCTTATACAGTACTAATACATCCCACGTCTAATTCTTGCCCTGTATATTTTATATACATATAATGATATGTAGTCTCCCTCTCTCCCAGGAAATATATGTACTTTCAAGCCAGGTATCATTTTATTTTTTCTGTCTCTAGTGTCCAGCATAGTGCCTGGGACATAGTAGGTATTTGGGGAAGGCTTATTGAATGAAGTTGAGGCTACTGGAGAAACAACCTCTAAAAATTAGAAATACCTCTTCTCTGGATAGAAGTCAAGTCAACAACTATTTATCAAGTACCTACTATGTACTAGGCACTGGATTCACTGTCCAAGAAATCTCTTCTGCTCTATGCTGGGGACTAGGTTTCAAGAATTCTCATACTTCTCCAGAAAATTGGAGTTTAATTATTCCCATTATTTGACCCACCACTCTCCCCATGGCTGCCATGTAGTTAGGAGTATGAGTGTCTCTGCCCCTGCCTCTCCAGGGCTAAGTTCAGACACTCTTCTTACACCACCATTGTCCCAGTTGAAGCTCTTCCTTGGATTAAAAGACCACCAAATAGGTAGCAAAGGGAAGAAGAAGAATTTGTGTTTGGGACATCATCCTTGGTACCCTTTAATGACCAAACTTCACTTTGAGGCAGTTAGGTAGTAGAGTGGTAGAGTCCTGGGTAGAAAATATATAAGTTCAAATCAAACCTCAGGCATTTACTGGCTGGGTGACCCTGAGCAAATTATTTACCCTCTCTTTGCCTCAGTTTCCTCAACTCTAATATGGGGATAATAACAGTACCTACCTTGCAGGGTTGTTGTGAGGATCAAATGAGATAATAGTTTTTTAAAGTGTTTAGTACAGTACTTAGTACATACGGTGTTATATAAATGCTTATTCTCTTCCTCCTTTTTAAAGTCTCTTACCTCTAACAGGTAGGAAAAAAAAAAGACAAAAGGCCAAGTTCACTCCCTTTTACAAGCAAGCGCAAAATGTGGCTCCCCCCACTACTCTCTCTTACATAAGAATATAAGTTAATCAATTCATCCCCCATCAGTGAAACTCATCCTCTAGGAGGTGCCAAGGACTATAACTATACTTTCCATAAGAGTATATGATAAAGTCTTTAAAAGTTTCAAACAAATGATCACCATCCTGTGTTGTTGTTTGTCCTTTGTTCTAGAAGAGGTTCATGACATCAGGAAGATGATGTCATGACTTTAAAGTGAATTGAATTTAAGTGAGGCAGGGCTGTGCAAAGTCACTAGCCTCACTCTCTCCTCCAGAGCCATCTGGGTCCAGTAGTGAGATATAGATCAGAATGACTGGAGGTGGCCCCTCACCACCCTGTAGCATCATGTTAACCAAGGAACTCCCTTAATCAAACACCTTCATGTATATCCTTCCCTAAGTCTAGGAGTAAAACAATTTATGCATTCTTTATCAACCATACTATATGGAAATGGAATATTTCATGTATTTTGTCATTTGAAGTATTAATGAGCAGTACTGAAAGAGTAAGATAATTTTTGTGAAGGTAGTGGTTGTTTGGACTAAAAGTAAATTTTCTTGCAGAGCAAATCACTTTCCATGAGTGATAACCCAATGAATGTACCAGCAGAGAAGGAAAAAAAAAATACATGCTCTTACTAATGACTAGAATTAAATTATGGAGTTCATAGTCCTTGTAAATGCCTGAACTAGCAGTGCTGAATTCTTGAGATTAAAAAATTGAATGGCAAAATCTTTTTCTTTATTTGGCAGAGAGAAACTAGCAAGAGAGTTAAAGAGATACTAATGGAGAAAAAAGTCTCATTTGGGAAGTGCACTGAACGGCACAAAGTAAATAATAATGTCATGGTTATCTGGTTGCTTTAATCAGTGTAGACAGTAAAATTGCATTCTACTTCTAAAATATCTTCTTGGTGGTATTAATTATCTGGGTATGGTTATTTTATAGTGATCAAATTATAATGAAGAGACAGTGTGGTATAATGGATAGCATATTAGACTTGGATTCAGTAAGTCTTGGATTCAAATTATACTTCAGATAGTATCTGTACAACCAGAGGTATAGGTAAATCATAACCTCTCTGAACCTCAGTTACTTCATCTTTAAAATAAGAAAAGAATAGTAGTAGTAATAATAATACCTGAAGATTATTGTAATGATCAAATGTCATATTATACATAATATATACCTTGAAAAACAAAGAACTATATAAATGTGAATTATATTATCTGGATAATCTTCAAATTATTACTTCCAATTTGTGATGAGTGTTTGAAAGCAAGATGAGTGTTTTTCATGCTTTTCAATACTTTGATATGTTGAAACTAAGGTTTTGAGTCAAACTAAATGTTGATAGTGTCATCATTGGACTGATTTGTGTTTTCTCATTTGGTTTTCACATGATAAAAACATGAACTTAATGTTGGTTCATTTATAAACTTTGGATATGTTGAGTGTTTATGCAGGGGGTCTTACCATCTGTGTGCCATGGTAGAACAGTGAAATCTATGAATCCCTGGTGATCTATGAACCTCTCCTCAGAATAATAGTCTTTTTTTAAAAATCAATTTATTTTAAACTTAAGTATACAATAAGGAAAAGAAAAAAAAGCATTACCATGTGCACAGCAAAATGGAAAAGAGGATTCAAAATAAACAGCAATGAATCTCCATCTTAAGAAAGCTTATATAGTAAATACTACGCATTGTGTAAGTTTTCTTTTGTTCTCTGCCGTGCACTTTTTACTCTGTTCTTTTTTCCCCTTTTTCTCCCCCCTACCCTGGAAGGCTAAACTTAAGCATATACTTACATACGTGTGTGTGTGTGTGTGTATAATATATATATATATATCACATACACATACATAAATATACATGCACATACACGCACACATACACATATAAGCACATATACATCATATCTTATATATCACACATATATACATATCCATTGTACATATATGCACACATATACATACATACACACATCTATATATTTATATACATAAACATGCACATATATATACAGAAACATACATATATATACGTACATAAACTCATATACTTAGATATCTATAATCATACTCATACATAGACAAATTCACTCACATGCATCTATGTAAGACCATACTATACTTGTTTGTCCTTTGTTTCTCTGAGGTTTGATAACATCTTCTTTCATAAGTCCAAGTCTTTCCATATTTCCCTAAGGCCACCAACTCACCATTTCCTGCACTACAGCAATATTTTAACCTTATGGTATCTAATTATTTAAAATAGTCTAAAACAATATTGATATGACTGACATATAGTACATGATTACTACCCCTGCTTTTTTCCTAATAAATTCTACTCCTGATCTTTATGTTATATTTGTGCATAACTCTTATTTCCTATTCCTCCTGATTCCTCTACTTCTACCTGCTACCTTGCCCTTCTATTACTTAACTTAGCCCACCGCCCCCCATAAAGATCCCTTCCTTACCCTCTCTCCATTCCCTTAATCTAGGCACCGTTCTATACCCCACCTTGTTCTACTCCCTCCCCTCTACCTCTAAAAATCCCTCCCTCCCCACCCCCTTAACTTTTTATTTCATTCTGAATTTAGAAGACTTTTATATCCTTCTAGATATATGTGTATTGTTCCCTCTTTAACCCATTTCTCCATGAAAGCAGGGTTCCAGAACTACCAGCCCTTCTCCCCCATCTAATTCCTCTGTATCAGTTCTTCCTCCCACACTTCATTTGTGTAAGATAATTATTCTTTTTACCTTTTCCTTAGATAGTTTACTTTTTAGTATCACATCATGGTCAACTCTTCTCCAATCTTTCTTTCAATCTACCCAATTACTAACAGCAATCTTAAACATATGATTTGTATTTCCTCATATAAAAAGTAAACAGTTTGTCCTTATTGAGTCTTTTTTTTTTTTTTTGTTGAGACAACTGAGGTTAAGTGACTCGCCCAGAGTCGCAAAGCTAATAAGTCTTACGTGTCTGAGGCTGGATTTGAATTCAGGTTCTACTGACTCCAGGTCCAGTCCTCTATCCACTATACCGCCTAGCTGCCCCTTTATTGAGTCTCTAAATTGTAATTAGTCTTTGATGTTTACCTTATAAATTTCTCCTACATCTCGTGTGCCAAATTTTCTATTGATTTCAGATCTTTTTGCACAAAATCCTGAAAGTCTGGCAATTCACTGAATGCCTTTTTTGTTGTTGTTCAGGATTATGCTTAACTTTGCAGGGTATGATATTTTTGGCTGCAAGCCCAGTTCTTTTGCTCTTCCATATATAGTGTTCCAAGATCTATGATCCTTTAGTGTAACCACTGCTAGGCCTTGTGTGATTCTAATTGTGACTGCCATATTTGAATTGTTTTTTTCTTGTTTCTTGTAATATTTTCTCCTTGAGCTGGGGATTTCAGAATCTAGCTATGATTTTCCTGTGGGTTTTCATCGGATCTATTTCAGGTGACAGTAATAGTCTTAAAAGCATAAAATAAAATGCATGGGATTAAAAAGTTAGCAAATGTTTTATATATATATATTATATATGTTATATATATTATATATATACACACACGCACATATGTGTATATATATATTATATATATATAATATATATATATATATTTTAGATACATTCATGAACCACATTTTAAAAACCCCCGCTATAGAGTCAACTTGTTTCATTATTTGGTTCTTTCTTATCTTTTCTTTTTTTCTTTTTCTTTTTTTTTTTGAGGCAGGTGGGGTTAAGTGACTTGCCCAGGCTCACACAGCTAATAAGCATTTGAGGCCCAATTTGAACTGGGTCCTCCTGACTCCAGGGCTGGTGCTCTCTCCATTGTACTATCTAGCTGTCCCAGTCCATTATTCTTAAACTTGAACTTTTATTATTAGATAATAGAATCCTAGATTTAGAACTGGAGGGACTTCACAGTCGTCTATTGTAACTCACTTATTTGATAAATAAGAAAACTGGGGAAGAAAAAAGTGAAGCACTATACTGAAGATCACACAAATAGTATCAGAGGTATAGTTTACATCCAGGTCTATTGATTCCAAACAAGTGCTCTTTCCACTAAACTGCAAAGAATCAAAGATTCTGGGCAATGAGTGATGTGTAAGCTAATCTTTGAAGGAAACTAAGAATTCTAAGAGGTGAGGAAGCAGTGCCTTTTAGGCATGGAAGATTGTATGGACAAAGACAAAGAAACAGAGGAGTTTATGTGAGGAACTATAAGACAACAAGTTTGACTGAACTGTAAAACATATGAAGGAGAGTTTTATAATAAGGTTAGGCCTTTTGTATAATAAGGCTAAGTCATTTGGTACAACATTATGAAGGGTTTTAAATGATAGAGAGGTCTTATTATTTTACTGTAGAGGTAATAGGAAGCCATTGCATTTTAATGAGCATGAGGATCACCTGATAAACTTCTGCTTTAGGAAAATCACTTTGGCATCTGTATGGAGAATGGATTGGAGAGAGGAGAGACTTGAGTAAAGGAGTTCAATTAGGTTATTATTACAATAGTCCAGGTGTAGATTGATGAGTTTTCACCAGGATGATGGCTGTGGATGTAAAGGGAAGGATCTATGTGTGAGAGATGTTGTGAGGGTAGAAATGACAAGTCTTGACAACAGATTGGATATGTATAATAAAAGATAGTGAAGTGCACCAGCATACATAGAGGCAGGGGCAAATGTAGTACCAGTTTTTTGCTGCAATGAAAGATTGGTCAAGGGATATGCAAATTTCCAAATAAGAAAATGGTTATTGCTAATTTATTAAATCAGCTCTCACAATCCTGCAGAAACATAGTGATCACTTATGAGGGAAAAAAAGGAAAGAGTGGGGTAGGGCTCATTATCAAGAGGAAATATGACAGTTCTAACTTGGACTTTTCCAGATCTTTTCTCTTTTCCATGTGTATGTGTACTCTTGATGTACATCCAGTCAAGGAAACTTTTAATTCCACAAGTATTGATTAATTTCCTACCATGTACCAAATATCGAGGCCTTCATCTTGGGGCATTAATGCCTGAGTTAGAAGATAAATGAATCTATTTTTATCTCAGTCCTCTAAATCTAGTCTTTCTCAACCTGCAGACCTTGGCTACATTCTATTTCAGCCAGAATCTTGCCATCTTTCCTTCTGGAGACATCGTTTACTTCACCTCCACCATCACCACCCCCAATACATCCTCATCCACCTCTTGCTCAGAAAGCAATAAATAATTCAGCATTTAAAACTCTATGGCTGCACTAACAATTCCAAGGATTGTGAAGACCAAAACTCTTATCTTTCTTTTTTTCATGACTCCTTGAAATGTGTTTTATCTCCTAGGGCAATTTAATCTCTTAGAAAGCAAGGGCTATCTCATTTTTGTATTTGGACCTCCAAGTAGGCATTTAACTAATGCTACTTATTGATTGATGGTGTACTGGTCCCTGGGGATAGAAAGGCTTTTTTTTTTTAAACTTTCTCTGCCCACAAGGAGTTCATACATAAGGTGTCTCCTGTATCTGTGACTTTTTCAAACTTCCCCAAAGCCCAAGCACAATAAGAACTCATAGGATTTATTCTATCTTGATTCTGTGTTTTAAGGCTTTGCAAAAATATGTTCCTTTTGAGGCCTCTTCCTTTTCTCAAGTGATACCTATCTTCATTAAGAATGTCCATTTTAATGAGGTCATCTAGAATGACAAGGAGTTATTACAAATACTATGTTTGTTCTCCAAAATTTAAATCTCCAGCACAATTGTAATATACATACACATAAACACAATGTAAATTATGGCTAATGAGTAATTGACTCATTTAAGCAGGCATACATTAAACCATGCATCCCTAAGTATGTACATTGCAAAGTAATCACCTTAGAAAGTTTTACATTTAATCCAATGATGCTGACACTGAAAACATTTGTAGGACTTGTCTTTAGGGATTGCCTTCAGAACCTGAGGCACACTCTTTTGAATTAATAATAACTAGTATTTGTATATTACTTTACATACATGGTTTTTTTTTTTTAACCTTAGGACAACTCTGTAAGGTAGGATTACAGATATAATTGTCTCCAGAAGGAAAAATGGCAAGATTCTCAGGTTGGCCAGACCCTGGTATTCAGCTATATGGCTGAAACAGAATGAGGCCAAGGTCTGGGAGTTGAGAAGAACAGAGTTAGAGGACTGAGATAAGAATTGATTCATTTATCCTCTAACTCAGCATTAATGCCCCAAGATGAAGGCTCCAATATTTGGCACATGGTAGGAAATATATGAATATTTGTGGAATTATTAGCTTCCTGAACTAGGTCATACACTAGTAGTAGTTTATTATTATTTTACAGATGAGGAAACTGAGGCTGAGAGAGTTGGAATATTGTGCCTCTAACACAAAAGGTAACCTGTTTATAACCCAGCAGAAATTTGATTTTGTGGCCTTAAAACATGATTCAGATATTGTGCTAAATTGAGTGCTTTTTTTTGGAATAAGATGGAATAAGATTCCATTACCTGAGCAGAGTACTTATATGTATATATATACATACATATATATATTTTTTTAGATGCCAAGTTCATTTTACTACAGTCATATACAACTGAGATTGAGAAATGGTATTTGAACTCAATTGGGTCTTTCTGATTCCAAGGACTGCATTCTATCCATTATACCAGTCTGCCACTCTAATTTTAGCCACAATAACAATCCTTCCTTCAGTATTGATTTTATTTTTGGAAATAGTGAAAAGTCATTTGGGGTCATGATTATTAACTCAAATTGTGAGACTGGCTATCATCTAGGACTTTGCCATTAATGAACTCCTCCTGCCATTATTAAGTGTGCCTCAAAAGATACTAATGAAATTTCAGATTCCATAGATATTCCATTGGATATGATCACAGCTCTTTGATATCTTCTTGATTATGGAGGATAAAAAATGTACATGTTCCTCAAGAATATAGTGAACCATAATTTTTGCTCCATTTAAATTTAAAATAGATCATCATATCTCCAGATGTTTAATTTTTATTTTGATTACTATTCATATGCAATAGAATCCTAACATTTCACCTATGAAGATGCAGAGAGGTTAAATGATTTGCCCATAGTCACTTAGAAAGCTAGCAGTTTAATGAGACATAGGATTCTACACTTTGTGACTCCAAGTTCAAAGTATATCCATTAAGTTTCCATGTGTTCCAATAATTAAATACATTGTTATGACAGTTTAATGTATGAACTCTCAATTTATTTGGCAAATTTTAATTTCAGTATTGAAATCTATAATTACCATCACAAGTCAACTTTTTTTTCTATGAGTTATACATTCCTATCCAGTTTTTATGAAGATATATTTCTTTCCATGGAATAGAAAGTTGGTGTGCTTCTTTGTTTGGAGTTCGTCACCTGGCATATGATAGAAGGCAATTGGTCAATTAGCCAAAACCCTTCTCTCTCCCCAACTTCCTATTACTATCAAGGTCACTACCACCCTTTCAGTTACCTGGGTCTTAATCTCTGTATTAAACTTGATAACTCTTTCTCACTCATTTCACATATCTAATTAGTCGCTAAATTATTTAATTTCTTTCTCTATAACATCTCTCACATATATTCCCTTATCTCAGATCGCATGATCACCATGCTAGCATGTTCAAGCAGTCATTACCTCTCATCTGGACTATTACAACAGCCTTCTAATCAGTCATCCTGCCTCAAATTTCTCCACTCTCCAATCCATCCTCCATACAGGCACCAAAGTGATTTTGCTAAACTATAGTTTGGACAATCTTATATATCCTCATCCCATCCCCACCCTCACCATCAACTCAATAAGCTCAAGTGGCTCCCTATTAAAGCTCTCTGGAACCTGGTCCCTTCCTACCTTTCCAGTCTTCTTACATTGTACTACCCTCTAGGCATTCTATGATCTAGCTTTAATAGCTTGCTTGCTGCTCCTTGTGCATAGCACTGCATCTGCTATCTCTCCGTGCCTTTGGACTGTTTTTTTTTTCCCCTCCTGACTAGAATTCTTTTCCTCCCCATTTCTAATCCTTTGACCCCATGGCTTATTTTAGAACAGAGTATAAGTGCCCTACTTCCAAGAGGTCTTTCCTGGTCCCCACCACCACCACACACACCCAGCTTTTAGTTCATCCCCCCTAAGATTATCTTCCATTTAATCTTTATTTATATGTTCAATGTACAAGTATATCCCAAAAGTCTTAGTTCAGATTAAGCTTTAACTCTAAAATTCTATTAAGACCTTTGGGACATATTCTATATGTTGTCTCCTCCATTAGAATGCAAGCTTCTAAGGGGCAGCAACAGTTTTTGCCCTTTATTTCTATACCCAGTGCTTAGCATATTGCCTGGAAGATAGTAAATATTGAATAATCACTTATTGATTGATAAATCTATAGGTAGCAGTTTAGAAATTTCAAAAATACAATATTTCCATCTTTTCTTCTGGGAACCACGATTCCTTCTAATGTTGTGTAAATCTAATAAACACTTGGGAAAGCTGTCTATTAGGGTCTGACAGAGCAAGAAACAGCAAAAACTAATCTTTGTTACTATTCCAATGTATGAATGGCAATGATTCAAGCTGTGACATTCGATAATGCACCATATTTTATGCACAATATAAAGCTCTTTTGGTGTCTGCAGAATTAGCTAGATGGTCCAGTGAATAGGGTGCTGGACCTGGAGTCCAGAACATGGGTTTAAATATTGCCACAGATATATAATAACTGTGTGACCCTGGGCAAGTCACTTAACCTCTGCCAGCCTTGTTTTCTCCTCTTCTATAAAATATGGATAATAATAGCATCTACTTCTCAGGGTTGTTATGAAGACAAGATGAGATAATATTTATTAAGTGCTTTGCAATCTTTTTTTTATTAATTTATTTTGATTTATCAACAATCACTTCCATATTATTTTGAGTTTAAAATTTTTCTCCCCCTTCCTCCCCACCACCCTCCCCAAGATGGTGCACAATCTGATATAGGCTATACATATACATTTCTATTAAACATATTTTCACATTAGTGATGTTGTAAGGAAGAATTAGAGCTTTGCAATCTTAAAGTGCTCTATAAATGCTAGCTAGCATTATTAGCAGTATTAATTTCTATCTTATAGAGAAACTGTTTTACTAGGCTTTATTGTGTGGGCAGTTGTGCTGTCCTCATGTTCTTTGACCCATAATTTATCTTCAGACTATATAGATATGAACTACGCCATGTAAAAGGATTCTATAGTTGTGAAAGACCAGACTAGGTCCAAGGGACCAGGTTGTATATTCCATACTTGAAAACTGATTTTGGAGAGGTTTAAATAAGCATACCTTCCCTGAAGCCCAGTACAGGTATTGCAGGACCAATCCTCCTGTGATTTCCCTGTATTGAAACTTGTTAAACTTCCTAACTTATGAAATATTCACAACATTGTTTGAAAAGCCAAACCTATGCATGCCTGGGCTCCAAGCCTTCAGAAGAGGAAGCAGTTCCTTCTAGATATGACTTATATACATTGTGTAAGTCTTGGTGTGGTTTGATGGCAAGGCATCGAACATACAGATGAGGAGGAGATGGGGAATTTGGGATGGGAATAACACCCTAGTGCCTGTATAAGATATTCTGCATTGTAGTTCACAGATTTCATTGTGCTATAGGATTCTGATTTATTTCTGCACCTCTCTGAAAAGACTCTCTGGTGAGATAGCTGTTAATCTCAATAGACTACTGTTCCTCGGGGGGAAAAAATCCTGGAAGATATTTTTAATGAAGCATAAGAAGCACATCATCAGTTGTGCTAGATATTAAAGGAAAAATAATATATCCCTAAGATGGCTTGATGTTTGTGCTGTTGTGTGTGTGTGTGTCTGTTTAAAACATACAGCTCCTAAACTTTGTAGACATTGTTTTATGTTCTCCCACTTTTAAATTCAGGTTTTTTTGGCATCTATCCTTAGTCCCTAAGTGACCTACCTGGAAAATTTCAAGCCATAGTAGAAAGAATGCTAGAGTTGAAATGAGAAGACCTGGGCTCAGGTCTTATCCTAACTATGCAGCTTGCTATTTTTATGATCTTAGGCAAATCAATTAACCTCCTAAAGTATTTGTTTTATCTATAAAATTTGGACTATTATGCTTGCACTCCAGATCTTGTAGGGCTAGTCTGAAAAAACTCTTTATAAACCACAAAATATTATATAAATATAAGCTATTATTTCTGGGGACAGATCAAGTTCAACTTCAGTTAGTCACATAACTAGGGGACCCTTTCTTGAGGATGGAATGTAGACATTTTCTGTACTCTCCTTAATCAGTATGTTCATTTAGCATATACTACACATCTACTGTGAGAGGCAAGTATGTTATAGTGAATAAAGAACTGGCCTCAAAGTCAGGAAAACCTTGGTCATTCTCCATAACACATACTAGCTGCATGACCCTGGGTAAGTCCCTTAACCTCTCAGTGCTCTCTAGATCACTCTCTAAGATAATAACTTGCAGAGAAGGTACTGAAATGAATGAGTAGAGGGAGTTTCCCTGCCTGGGAGTTCCCTATACCAATGAAATCATATATGCTATCCCTATTTCCATCCCTACTACTGACAAGGCAGAGAGGCCATGTGTAAGAGCTGACAAAAAATAGCAGTCAGTAAGGCCTGAATTCAAGTCCTGCCTTGGGCATTCCTGTGTGATTCCTGGGAAGTAATTTAACATCTCAGTGCCACAGGAACCTTGCAAAAACTGTAAGTTGCAAAGCATTTGCTTGATCTATATTGATAGAGTTTCTTCAATGGTTAGAACCAAAAGGTAAAATAAGATGTACAGTGAACTATGTGAAGGTCTGAGGGAGATATAAATGTAATACTCCCTACTTTTAAGGGTCTTATAAGAATCTAGTAGGGAGACTAAACAGCTATCAACACAAACAATAAAAACTTAATTATAATTATATAATTTTAAGTCAAGTACAAGAGGCTTGGATGAGAGAAAGAAAGAGACAGAGAGAGAGAGGGAGAGACATTTTCTGCTATGAGGATATTGACAGGCTTTGCAGAAAAGGTGACGCTCATTAAGGTTTTTTCGTTTTGTTTTGTTTTTGTTTTTTTAGAATGAGTTGGAGGTTGGAAGTAGAATGGGGAGGGTACTGACAGAGAGAAGAGGAAAGAGACCAGTGTTCCTGATGGAGGCCACATAAGGAAAGGTAGGGAGCTGGGAAAAAGAAGGACAGGTTTGGGTAATAAGTAGTGCAGCAATATTTCCTCCAGAAATGTTTTTTTACCCCACTAGAGTCAGAAGCATTATAAAACATTTTTATAGCATATCATATTTGCATAGTGCTCTAAAATGAGTTTGATTAGTTATTTACCCCTAACAACCCAAAGAAATCAATAGGAAATGTTCTTCCCACTTGACAAATAACTGATGCACCATCATGAAGTGGTATTTATGAACTAAGAGGTTAAGTTATTTGCTCAAGATTGTAAGTAAGTCAGTATTTTATAAAGGAGTGAAACTCACAGACCTTGGAGATTCCAGTTCATTGCCTCACTTGTACTGCTTTGCTTCTGCTGTTTATGCAGCAGCCATCATCATCACAAATATCATTATGAATGATGCTGCATGAACAGTTAACCCTCAAAGGCAAGATAGTAAATAGATTAATATATAAATCCAAGAGAATGGTATTTCCTACACACGTAAGATATATTGGAATACAGTCAGGTTAACAGACCAACAAATTTTCCCTAAAGGAGCAGATCATCTGTTGTTGGCCAAACTTAATAAAACAGGATATTTTATTGTTGTTACCATTCTCCTGGGCAGCAATAGCCCAAGAACAGTGATACAGCAAATAAATAAGCTTAAGGGCCTTGAAGAAGTTCTAAAACATAAATGGATAATAAGATACTTCAAAGTAAATAATTATTATAACTTTCATTTCTATAATACTTTGTTTTGCAAAACACATTTTGAGTTCTACATGGTTAATATGGAAATGTGTTTTGCATGACTTCACATGTATAATGGGTATCATATTGCTTGCTTGCCTTCTCTATGGGTGAGAATAGGGCTAGAGAGAAGGAAAGAAATCGGAACTCAAAAAATTTGTAAATGAATGTTAAAAAAGAAGAAAAATACATCATGATATATATATATATATGCACCTATATAACATCATGAGTTATTTTTTTTTCTTAAAGAAATGGAAGTTCCTTGTATTGATGTCAATTCAGAAAAGATTATCTCTAAATACTTGTATAACAAATATGTGTAGTTACTATGGGGAAAATTTTCATTTAAGGAACATTTATTAAGTATTATATTCAAGTCTGGAAATAATTATTAATAATAATTAGTACCATTATTATTGTTATCATTATTATCACTATGACATTCATTCTCTGTGTAACCTGGTGTTTGGATATATTTGTATTGATTTTACCATGACGATCTCTCTTCCAGGCACAGAAAAAGGATATTTTCTCTCTAGAATTACAAATCCCAGAATTCCAAGTTAGGGTTTCCTGAATTCTTTACTCTTAGGAAATTAGTCCAAACCCATGGGAATACTTGATTACATTTGGAAATAATTTGTAAGTCTATAAGCAAAGATGAGCTCTAGGACAAGATTCATCAAACTTTCTTTGGGTTGGCCATGCCATCCCCAGGTAGATTAACTCCAAGTCCTATGAAATATATAAACACTGAGGTCCTGATTGAGAAGCTCTTAACACTCTGATGAGGAGTAAGTTAAATAAGTCTTTTTTCTTCACAACAACCTCCAGAATATTGGGAAAATGAAAATAATGGTGGAATCTCAAAAGTAACCTTCTCTTCATCCTTTTGCCAATCCCCACTCCCCCAATTAGAACTGATTTCTTTCAAATCAGATCCAGGAGTATTTTGGACCTCAGTCATCATATCAAAAATTGTAGTATAATTATTTGTGTACACATCTTGTCACCTCTACTAAAAGGTACCCATTTTAAGGACTAGGGTTAAGTCTTATTCATCACTTTCTTTCATCCTTTATCTATGGTAGGGCTCTACACATAGCAGGTACTTTATAACTTGTTAAGTGAATGAATGAGTCAGTGATTCAGTATTCCAAAGCTTCATTTCATAGCCACTCTTTTGTCAGCATAAGTATACAAAATTTAGTGGTATACAGCTATGGTTCACAAGCACTTGTGTACCAGGTCTGTGACAAGTTTTTTCACCAGGCTGAAAAAGTGTCATGACCAAAGGCCATAAAAATCTATATGATTTTTTTGGAGGGGAAAAAGACTCTTTTTCTTACTATGGTCTTTGACCTGGTCTTTTCACCTGTAGGCTCAAGTAGAACAAATCTAATCCTCCTTACCCCTTACAGCCCTTCAAATACTTGAAGACAACTAAATTTTTATGAGATTAATCAACTCCACTCCACTTCCTTACATAAATTCGCCTATAGTATGGGTTCTGAATTCCTAAACATCCTGGTTGTCCATCTCTGACTATGTACCCATTTCTCAATGTATTTCCTAGAGTGTGATGCCCCACTTTAAATACACCATATTCTGATCATGTATGGTTTAAAAAGGGCAAAGAAAAAGAGTGCAGAGTATTTTGAAGAATACAGTTGTTTTTAACTTGTGTTTTTAATTATCCTTTGGAGTATACTGACCTGCTGTGGCTATTAGTTGCTTATGCAATAGTCATTTGAGGGACAACAATGGGGAACTTGATATTCTAAGCAAAGGTTAAATTGCTTCTCATCACAAAAGACATTTCCTAAACTCTTTATGTGTAAGTTAAAAGATAGATATAATGGAATTAAAATCTTCTCATAGGGTTTAAAGTGCACCTAAAAACTATAAATTGCAGCAAAATATAATCTCTTTTTCCAATGAAGTCACAGTGTTTTATATATATATATATATTTATATATATATATATCTTCAGATATGAATTAAACACATGCCATGTATAACTATCATCCAAGCATATGGCACAAGTACAGGGGAGACAGGTTCTTTTATTTTAAATGTAGAACACAGGGTATGAAGAGATATTTGGTTTTAGTTTTCTGTCTCCTGGGTGCTACAATCATTCTTTTTTCCCTTGTTTAGTTGTTGCATCACAGCAGCACAATGGAAATAAAACTTAAGAGTTAGGACAAATTTTGGAGTTAGCATGAATATATTTTCATATTTGGACCTGCTTTCTTAACATGAACAAAAGCTTCCTTGGTTTAACAAAAATGACTGAAGTATGGTTACAGAAATACAATAAAAATTAAAAGAAAGAATTTAGCTACTTACAGAAACAACCTCAAGTTAGCCTTGTTCATCTGGAAAGAGATTTATACAAACTTTCTCAATAAAAGAAACAAAACAGTTTATCAGTGAGATGAAACAGAATTCTTCTTTGTCTTAGATTTTAAATTCTACAAATTTAGGGACTACATTTTCTATTCCACATCTTCTTTATATTCTTCACAAGAACTTAGTTCTCAATTCACTAGTTTTTCAGTCATGTCTGACTCTTTGGGATCCCATTTGGGGTTTTCTTGGCAAAGATACTGGAGTGATTTGCCATTTCCTTCTCCAGCTCATTTTACAGATAAGGAAACTGAGGCAAACAGGGTTAAGTGACTTGCCCAGGGTCATACAGCTAGTAAGTGTCTGAGGCCATATTTGAACTCAGGAAGATGAGTCTTCCTGAATCCAGTACCAGCACTCTAACCACTGTGCCACCTGCCTACTTACCAGAGCTTTGCACCACCTGTTACATAAAGGTAAGTACTCAGGGTGTACTTTTAGACTCTCTTCAGTTTTAGAACTAAATGAAACCAAAGTCTTGCAAAATGGAGACAACTTGGTTTATAAAAGAAGCAATACTGGAGACACTGGGTGACCTGGGTTCTAGGCCTGATTTTGCCACTAATGACTTGTGTGAACTTGGGTAAGCCATTTGGCTTTTTTGAGAACTCACTTTCCATATCTGTGAAGTGAGAAGTTTGTATTAATTGACCTCTAGAGTAATTTATTTAATTTAACAAAGTATTTCTGATTTCAGTGTGTCCATCAGATGATTTTGCTGCTTAAATATTATAGCTCATTGTTTATACTTCTGTTATTGCCCTTTCATTATTGCTGTTGAATCATTTTTTCAGTCATGTCTGACTCTTCATGATCCCATTTGGGGTTTTCTAGATAAAGATACTGGAGTGGTTTGCCATTTCCTTCTCTAGCTCATTTGACAAATGAAGAAACGGAGGCAAACAGAATTAAGTGACTTGTTCAGAGTCACACAGGTGCTAAGTATCTGAGGCCAGATTTGAACTCATGAAGATGTCCTCCTGACTCCAGGCCTGTGCTCTATCCACTGAGCCACCTAGGTGCCCCGTTGGCCTGTCATACTATGCCTTGTATCATAATTATTTCTGAATATATTCTCCAAGTAAAGTATATCCTTACTTTGAGATTAGGGTCTGGTTTAATTTGCTTTGTATCTCACCCTCCACCTCCAACCTCTATCTCACAAAACAATGCTTTGTATGTAGTAGGTGCTTAAAATAAATTAATAAATGTTTAATCATGTGATGTTTTGGGAACAACATGGGATTTGGAGTATGAAGATCTGTATTTGAATCCCAGTTCTACCCTTACTATCTAAGTAACCTTGAGTGAGACATTTTTCACTCTGTAAACCTCAGTTTCCTCACCTGGCAACAAGATTATTAGAAATGATGGTCTTTAATGTTCCATTTATCTCTAAATTCCATAAATATTTTATATGAAAGACGGTTCAACATTTATTTGTTTTATTTGGCAAATATATTTTGAACACTTAATGTAAAATGTAAAAAGCATTTTACTAGATGCTGAGGTTGAGAGAACACAAAAAGACTAAGACTAAGACAGGGCCCACCCTCAAAACACATACAGTCTGCCAGGGAAAAGAAGGCATATGTAGAAAATAATTGTACACTACAATATATGTATTTGTGTATATATGTGTTCATGTTCATCCACATGAAAGACTTGACCTTGGAACCATGAAGTACTGGATTCAAGTCTTTCATTTGAAATGTTCTGGTCATGTGAATCCAGGCAAGTTATTCAACCCCTCAGTGCACTGGACAACGCAGACTCTAAGTTGCAGATAAGATGCTGACTTACATTGGCAGAGGGTTTTTCCTCATCCAGTGAGCTACCTTTGCCAATGAAGTTACAGGTCTCATATCTATCTCTTATGAAGCAACTGGTAACTAGTAGATAGAGCACTACCCCTGGAGATAAGAAGACCTGAGTTCAAATCCAGTTTACTAGCTATGTGACCCTGGGCAAGTCAGTTAACCTCTATTTGCCTCAGTTTCCTCAACTATAAAATGAGGATAATAATAGCTCCTAACTCACAGGACTGTTGTGAGGATCAAATGAGGTACTATTTGTGAAAGGCATTTAGCCTATCTATTAAATTGACCTGGACTTGTGATTTCATCATCATGGGGAATTTCCAATTTAGAAACTTCTTCAATGCAGATCAGCAACAGCTACATAATTTATAGACTTAGAAAGTCATTTGAAGCCCTAAGAGGAAGGACTTGCCCACTGTCATACAGACAGTAGAGGACTAGAACCCAAATCTCCCTAATGGTAAGGACTCTATCTGGTGTCCCAAGGTTCTTTCTTCTCGATAATTTCATTGTGAATTATCACTTTTTTTTTTATTTCTCAGAAAATGATATATTCCCAAGATAGACATATTTAATGAATCTCTGAGACTTCTGGGGCTGGAAGAAGAACCTAGATATCATGTAATCCTAACTGCCTCAATTCAAAGATAAGCAAATTGATATTCAAAGGGATTATTTGTTTTATGGCTAGCCAGTACTTTAGCTAGGACAAGAATTCAAGTCTTGACCTCAAATATAATTTTCTTTTCACTACACTGAAAAGCTGCACTGAAGAGAGTCCTCCATTGAATTGCTTGGCTTGCTTTTGCACTAGCGACAGAGATGACTTATTGAATAACATGTATAGACTTGCTTTTTAACATACCCAAGATCCAATTACTTGCCATCTCAATTGCCTGAATCCTTTGATCATTTCTTCCTTAAACTTTGCATCTCCTCAAACTCTCAGCAGAGTAGGCACCTTAGTAAATGTTGATTGTATTTTTAAATTTTTTTTTTATGTCACAGCAAAATGTCTTAGGGACTCTTCTGAGTAACAGTCTCCATATTTGATGTCTCAGTCTCATTAAGAGGAGTATAGCACCCAGAATATAGCAGGTGACAGCTTTGTGGTACTCTATTCTGACCATACCACTAATTTAGCTAGGCATTCACATCGAGTTTAGATGAGGGCAAAACCTAGGAGACCAGGCCATTTAAGAATCAGTAGAGGAAGATAGAGATGTTTAACTATTAGAAGGCAGAGGAATGACAACTATCTTTTGCTTGACCCCAATTCTTAGGTTGTTTTTGGGAGGCAAATGAGAGAAAATGTAAGTTGTCAAGGGCAAAACTAGACTTGATCAGTAAAAATTTCAGAGAAGCATATTTAATCTCAATATGAGAAAAACTTCCTAAATATTTGAAACTGTGAAAAATTGGAATGTGTTTGGAAGGTAGCTGCAAATATACGAATATTGAACAGTTGATCACATTTCAGCGATATAGAGAGGATTCTTACTCATTTTCAGGTTAGACTAAATGGTTCCTTAAAACATGAAGATAATGTGATTCTTCTATTCCTCTAGAAAGGCAAATCATAAGACTGACATCAGAAAATTATTCATTTTATATTGACACTTGGAATGAAATTGTGTCTTATGTGTTCAGTGCCCTGGCAATCAAGTTTTGTTTTGGTTTGGGGGGGGGGGGGATTTTTCCCTATATTTCTCAGAATGGGCATTCAGCAAGCAATTTGGGTGCTAGATAGGTTGATTTTAGCAGCCAGGTGGGGAGAGTGTAAGTTCCGCAAAAGCATAGACTGTTTCATTCTTGCCTTTGCGTACCCACTTGAAAGTGCTTACGAAATGGCAGTTTCAGTGTTGAATTTTTATTTTTCCCCCTCATAAATTTTAATCTTTTACTTTGCAATTTTACATAGCGGTTTGTTCTTCTACCCTTCACCTTCTATTTTCCTTTTGCTTTTTGAAGATAATTATTCATCCTGCCCAGATGATGATGAACTTAAATGGACTTATTTCTTGAAATATAAAAAGAAAAGCCAATTTAATGTGAATGATCAGGGTAGAAATTTTACTTCTGACTGAAAGAATTATAACTTATCTTTTCTTTAATGAGAACAGTAAGTAAAAATAATTATTCATGCAAGCTTGCCATCTCATTAAGCAGTGATGTAAAATTCTCTCCAATAAAACCTCTTAAGTGGATTTTTTTTTTTGCAAGGTTGGGCTTTAGAGGGTTTATTATTTCAATTAGGCTCTGGAATTTGATTATTCAATCAACCCACTCCAGTCCAGAAAAATCTCTTACGGTCCATTAATTTAAGAATGCTTCTTTGTGTTGACTGTGATTATTAAAAATAAAATAAAATAAGATTTCCTCATAGAAAAATTACTATCCCTCTGCTTTGTTTCCTGTTCCGTTTTTAGCCTTTGTTTTCAATAAATCTTTTTGCAGTTTATTTGTAAGAAATGTATTAATTCCAATTATTCTCCTTAACTCTTCCACAAACTTTACCACAGTAAAGATGAGCATACAAATGCAAACTGCCTTTTCTGCCTAAGCATGCCCAGTACATTAAAGGTTAAAAAAGATTTTATTATTTTTTTTCTGAGTAGAAATGAATATCCCTGTGTGTAGTGAGATGGGCAGGCCTTACATAAAGTTTTCTGAATATTTCCTTTTGATGAAAATTGGAAAATTTCATGGGCTGCTTTTTGCCTTTCTTTGTATCCCCAAAGCTTAGCACAGTGCCTGGCATATAGCAGGGACTTATGAAATGCTTATTGACTTGACTTGGCAAGATGAGTTTTTCTACACATCCAAACTTTTAAATTAAAAAAAAATTTAATTCTGCAAATAGCCATCTTTTTTATACTAATAATTTCTTAGTTAGGCTCTATGGATTTAAGTCATGGAGCTCCATGATGGCCAAAAATCACAATTTGCAAAGGGGCAATAGAAAGGCATGTGGTAAGCAAAAGTTAATTCCAGCATATTAACTACAACAGCTTATGGATGAGAAGTGGTACAAAACATATCATCAATGAGATCTGATCAAAAAAGAGGTGAGATAGTCAAACATGAATAATATTTAAATAGGCTAAGAATATTGTCAATAACTGAGATCAATATAGTAGAAATACTACCAATATCTTTGATCTCAGGGCAAAAAAGAGATTGAATATTTTTCCCTGAGAAAAATGTTCTTTTAGTAGAATCAGGTCTGCTTATTTGGGGGGCAGCTAGGTAGCACAGCAGATAGAGTGCCTGCCCTGGAGTCAAGAGGGACCTGAGTTCAAATCTGGGCTCAGACACTAGCTGTATGACCATGGTTAAGTCACTTAACCTATTTTCCTCAGTTCCTCATCTGCAAAATGAGCTGGAGAAGGAAATGGCAAACTCCATTTTTTGCTTAGAAAATCCCAATTGGGATCATGAAGAGTCAGATATAACTGAAAAATGACTCAACAGCAATAATGAAAGGGCAATAACAGAAGTATAAACAAGGAGCTATGTTATTTCAGAGGGAAAATCATCTGATAGACACACTAAAGTCAGAAATACCTTGTTTTATTTTATTTAACTTAAAATAATTTACTTAAAATAAGTAACCTTAGAAAACCCCAAATAAGTTCACAAAGTTTTGGGCACAACTAATTGACAAAACAACTTCTTATTTCAAAATTTAATTTAATCAAAATTAATCTAAATCATTTGAGTTAAATACCATCTTTTTCATGGTAGAAAAATTGTATTTAGCCTGAGTTGAACAGAGCTTTGTCACAGGGTAGCAAAAGTTAGAAACTGGACAATTTTAACACATGACTTTCCTTCAGTGTTTTTATTGTTTCAGTCATGTCCAACTCTTTGTGATCCCATTTGGAGTTTTCTTAGCAAAGATACTGGAATGGTTTGCCATTTTCTTCTCCAGCTCATTTCATAGATGAGGAACTGAGGCAAACAGGGTTAAGTGACTTGCCCAGGGTCACGCAGAGCTAGTTAAGTGTCTGAGCCCAGATTTGAACTCAGGAAGATGAATCTTCCTGACTTCAGGCCCAGCATTCTATGCACTGTACCACCTAGCTGCCCCCTTCAGTCAAGTATAAGTGATTAAAATAACTAATTCACCCACTTACTAAACTGATTTCATATTAATTACTTCCTGTGTTGTTTTTCCTTCATGAATTAGAAAGTTGGTTTGAAGCCTTTTTTTGTGCTGCTTGACTCTCATACAATTTATGTTGCTTATTATCTTGGGTACCAAATTACTAGTTCATAGAATAATAGAGATAGGCTGGAAGAGACCTCAGAGGCCATCTGGATCATCAAATTTGTGCTGGAAGAGACCTTTGTGGCCTTTGAATCCAATCCCTTCCTTTAACATAAGGAAAAGTTAAGTGACTTTCCAAAGGTTATATATCTGGTATCTGAGGCAAGAACTGAATCCAGGTCCAAAGAGCCACTGTGTTATACAGATGCAGATTGAGTCCTACTGGAACTCCCTTTCAACTTCCCAGATCTCATAAGAAACATCAACAAATGTGCATGTCTGCGAGTCTTTTTTTCAATCTTATAGTTGTAAAGTGATATAATAATGCCCAGAATCTTTTGCCAAGAAGCACTGGCCAGGAAAAAAGTAACACGCTCTGAAAAACTCACAACTTTGAAAGACCACAATAATAAATGCAAATAGAACTTGAAAGAGGGTAATGCTATCTAAATTGGACATCCCCATTCCATCGTAACAATTGGCTTAAATATTTGTTACTCATCGTTTAATCAGGACCAGCTCAACCTGTAGGGGAAGTAGGTGACTTTCTACATGATTTTGGGATGGGGGTGGGTGGGGTGCCATGAAGGAAAAAGGCTGCCAAGAAATACTCTTTCAATGTCTTCCTTGTTTACTCTGCTATAGTGTCATAAATTTCCATATTACTCTTTTAGGTGAAGGACTTTATTAAGATGTCTATGTTACATATTAGGATTAACAAGTTTTCATTTTTTCAATACTCTAATGGATTAATGATCTCCTTGGTATGGGTACTCAATTCACTGTTGCAGATGAAAACCCATCATGGTGTGACAAACACTCTTTTTTTCTGGAATCAGGAGACCTGGATTCAAATCCTAGATCTGCTACTTGTTACATATATTACCTTGGGCAGTTCACTTAACCTTCCTAGGCCTCATAGTCCTTATCTGTAAGATGAGGCATTTGGACTACATAGCCTCTAAGGTCCCTTCTCACTCCAAATCTGTGATTCATTTATGACCTTCAATCCAGTGAGGTTGTTATCCGCTTCATCACTGACATCATTGCTAGCCTCTGTATGGTCCTTTAAGATTTGCAAATTTCACCTTAAGGTTTATGTGTGATACCTAATTTGATCTTCACAACAACCTTGGGAGGTAGGTGCTATTATTATCACAGATGAGGAAATTGAAGCAGAAAGAGGTTAAGTGACTTGCCCAGGCTTACACAACTGATGTGTCTGATGACGAGATTTGAACTTCTGACTCCAAGTCTAGCTCTCTACTCGCTATGCCACTTAGCTGCCTATATTCCTTTACATAAGTCCTTCACGAATAACTTATTTAATATTCTTCAGGTCTTTTTCTGGTTACTTTAATATTTTATGGAAACTAGGATAGTGCAACACTTAGACTGTTTATATGTTATCCCTCATTGCTACAAGATCATTATCATTTAGCCATCATCAATCATTAATGTCTCTTCTTTAATGGGCTTATTAAGGTAGTTGTTTTAGAAATGTCATGGGGGAATAATAACACTAATGTTAACACTAGTGTTACTAGTATTAGAAATAATAATTGTTATCTCTAATCATTCTGCTAATACCAATACTTGTTATTAGAATTATTGTTGCTAATATTTATATAGCACTTTAAGGTTTGCAAAATGCCTTTACAAATGCTATCTCATACTATAAGCAAATTGGGAAAGCAAGGAATAGTTTTCCTGTCAGATTTATGTACCACTGAAGAATTTATGACCAAACAAGAGATAGAGAACATTATGAAATGCAAAATGGATGACTTTGATTACATTAAGTTGAAAAGTTTTTGCACAAACAAAGCCAATGCAACCAAGATTAGGAAGGAAGCAGAAAACTGGGAAAGAATTTTTACAACCAGTGTCTCTGATAAGGGCCTTATCTCTAAAATATGTAGAGAAGTAAGTCAAATGTATAAGAATACAAGTCATTCTCCAATTGAAAAATGGTCAAAGGATATAAATAGGCAGTTTTCAGATGAAGAACTTAAAGCTATCTATAGTCATGTTAAAATGTTCTAAATCACTATTGATTAGAAAAATGCAAATCAAAACAATTCTATGGTACCACATCATACCTATCAGATTGGCTAATATGACAAAACAGGAAAATGATAAATGTTGGACAAGATGTGGGAAAATTGGAACACTAATGCATTATTGGTGGAGTTGTGAACTAATCCAACTACAAGCAATTTGGAACTATACCCAAAGAGCTATAAAAAAAGGACAGACATGCACAAAAATATTTATAGCAGCTCTTTCTATGGTTGCAAAGAATTGGAAATTGTGGGGATGCCCATCAATTGGGAATGGCTGAACAAGTTGTGGTATATGAATGTAATGGAATACTATTGTGCTATAAGAAATGATGAACAAGCGGACTTCAGAAAAACCTGGAAAGACTTGTATGGTCTGATGCTGAGTGAAGTGAGCAGAACCAGGAGCACCTTGTACACCGTAACAACCACGTTGTGTGATGACTTTGATAGACTTAGCTTTCTCAGCAATGCCACGATCTAAGACATCTCCAAAAGTCTCATGATAAAAAATGCTATCTGCATCCAGAGAAAGAACCATGGAGTTGGAATGCAGATTGAAGCATACTATTTGCTCTTTTATTTCTCTTCTGTTTCTTCTTTCTTGTGGTTCTTCCTACTGGTTCTAATTCTTCTTTACAACATGACTAATGTGAAAATATGTTTAATAGGAATGTTTATGTAGAGCCTATGTCAGATTGCACACCATCTTGAGAAGGGAGATGGGGAACGAGGGGGAGAAAATTTATAACTCATAAGCTCATGGAAGTGAATGTTGAAAACTAAAAATAGATTAATAAAAGAAAAAAAAAAACAAATGCTATCTCATTTTCCCCTCACAACAACCATGGGAGGCAGATTTTATCACCTTTTACAGATGAAAAAACTTGTTTCTTTTTTTTTTTGTGAGGCAATTGGGGTTAAGTGACTTGCCCACAGTTACACAGCTAGGAAATATTATGTGTCTGAGGCCAGATTTAAACTCAGGTGCTCCTGACTCCAGGGCTGGTGCTCTATCCACTGCGCCACCTAACTGCCCCAAAACTTGAATTTCTTGAGAGGTTATATAACTTACCCATGGTCACATAGTTTAAGTGTCAAGGCTGGATGACATAAGGTAGTTAAGATTTTATGGCAAGAAATCAATGGAGAGATTAACAGCAACAACAAACATTTATACTTTTATACAGGACTTAAAGGTACATAAGTTGTTTTATACTCATTCCCTAATTTGAAACATATCACAAGTGGAAATATTATATTAGCCCCATTATTCAGATGAGGTAATTGAGGTTCAGAGATTTTAAGTAATTCACCCAAGGTCATGGGGCTAGTATGTGAAGTTAAGATTTGAACTTAGATAGTACCAATTCCAAATAGCAAACATCATTCTGTACCAGTATTCCGTACATCAGTACCAGGCAACATCTTATGGTGAGTGCCGCAGAGGAAAGAGTCAAGGTCTTTCATTGCTTTAGAAGAGAATGGAGTTGGGGATGCTGTGTGAACACTGTGGATTTTAGAATGATTGGTTTTTCAAGACAAACTTTTTTAGTTTCCTACTCTAATATTTTTAAATTTCTAAGTTACTTGCTTCAGACAACATTAGGCAGAAATGGTCTTAGGCAGAAGTCCATCAGTGTGAAACTTAATTAGAAGTTTGAAAACAAGATGTGGTTATTTGAAAATTAAATGTTGTTCTTTTTGTTGGTTTTTAAGTTGACTAAAACTACAAATTACAAATGGAGTCTAAAGTTGAGAACCACAGATGTGACTGCAGCACTGGCAGTATTCAGTATTTGGATTTGGAGTCACTGGCATCTGTTTGATTTCCTGCCTTTTCTACTTTGTCTTAAGAGGTTACTGTACATCTTTGGACCTCAGTTTTTTCATTATCAAAGTAAAAGGATAGATTAGAGAGGGTATCTTTTATTCTAATATTCTATGATTCAGTGGCCTTAATGGGAAAGCTAATCTCAAAATGTTAAAGCGGTGTATTCTTGATTTATCATAAACATGTCAAATACCCACAGCTAATCATTTTAGAAGTTCCTTGACGCTCTTATCTATGTAACAGAGATAATGATACCTACTCCTTACTTATCTTAACAGGATTTTGTAAGGAATAACAAACCCCTTAAAGGAGTTGTGAGTTCCTCTAAGAGCATTATATAAATACAAAGTATTACTATAATTATGTGGGAGTGAGTCTATTGCAACCCATTAGGGGAAGAGATGCTCAGATGTGTTAGAACGTGATTTAATATCACCAGCTGTTTTGCAGCTGTATTAGGTTTCTCAAGACTCTCAAGTTACTTTTACTCCATATGTTTAGAAACTAGACTAATTCTTAAATTCCTGATTCCTATATTTTTACTTTGCAATAATGGTTTATAAGGGTTGTTTTAAGTTGTTACAGAATTTTTTAGAATTACCAGGTTCTCTTTTAAAAGTCAGAAAAAATATAATATTTCTAATACCCAGGAATTCAAAAGCTGACATTTAATTGGTAATACCACATCACTTCTGTATCTGGGAAAATCCTTCTCCCATCAGTGTTGCCTTTCTAAATTTAGCTACCACTATGGATCTCATGGTCACAGAAAACCTTCCCTGATCAAAATGTATGTGGTTAAGTCAGTCCATTGGTTTCTTTCTGATTTGTTGCTCTAATCCTTCAAAGTCAGTTTTAATACTCCCATGACTTATTCATGAATTCTATGATATTTTTCTACACAAGCTTGAGTGCCTAATTTCTATACCAGTTTCTCTATTGGATTAAAGTTTTCTAAGCTTTACTACTGAGCTAAGGAATATTGCTTACTCCTCTAATTTGTTCTTAACTGGCACCTTGTTAAATGCATATGCTTAGCTTTGCTGCTTGGAAAATTCCTAGAAATACTAACTCTGAATCACATTTATCCTTTCCTCTTTTAATTATTGTACATCTTCATATACTATGCCCTTTCCTTCAATTGAAATTCATCCCCATCACTACTAAAGCTTTCTTACAGAAATTTAGCCTAACACTTTCAATTCCTGTGCTAAGCTTATTGTTTTTTTCCCTCACAGTTGGTCTCTGACACATTTATACATTTAATGCAGAGGAAGAAAAAAGGAAGGTAAATTACTAAGTTAGTCAAAACTCCTGTTTAGAGATCTCTTTTCTTTTGTTGAGTGGTAACTCATTATATTTTCAAGCACTTAAAAAAAACCTACTCATATTGGACCTTCTTTATCCATCATTTTTGATCTGTACACTATTTTATGGCTGAGTGAATCCTATGATATCTTGGTTTTAGCAATATAGTTCAAACAAATTTATCAAGGCTTCTGAAAATGTACATGTTACCACCAAGGCCTTTTCAGTCTTTTGCTGGGTACATTTACATATAAAAAGGTCAAGAATGTGACTGAGTTGGTAGAAGAAGCAATGACTAAACTTGGGATAGTGTCTATGCCTTTTCCCCCATATTCATTTACAAGGAAGACTAAAGGTTCAAAAACTTACCACAAAATGGTAAGGCAAAGAACTGTTATCTGACTGAAAGTTTAGTTTTCAAACATTAAAATTAGGATGTACAAAGGATGTTAACCATAAACTAGAGCAAGGTCTCTGACCAAGGGCACAAGCATCTGGAGCAAAAGTCAATGAGTCAGTAAACATTTATTAGCCACCTGCTATGTGCTGGCACTATGCTAAAGCTGGAGATACAAAGAAAGGAATAAGATAGTTCCTGCCCTCAGGGAGTTCATAGTCTAATGGGAGAAAATAACACATAAAAAAAAGATGAAAAGTGTAAGGGAGGTTACCCAGCCACAGGGGTATGGTGAAGTCCTGGAGCCAGGGTGGGAAATGATCAGAGGAGATGCGATTTGCAGAGTTGCAGAATGATGAGTTTCTGGAGATTATGAAGTCTAGGACAGTAGCCTGATGGGAAATGATAAGGAGAATTTCCTGGGTACCCTCCTTAAATGGTAGAGGCTTAAGGAAGAGCTCTCCACTGTCTGCCTTTCTCCGTCTCCAATCAGAGGGCGAGAAGGGCCCCATGGGCAGGGGCTACTGAGGAAGTGTAGGTTTCAGAGTTGATGCCATCTTGCAGATTGATGTTCTAGAGTCTAGACCAGAGGTGGGGACCTGCAGCCTCGAGGCCACATGTGGTCTTCTAGGTTCCTGGGTGCAGCTTTTTAACTGAATCCAAGTTTTACAGAATGAATTCTTTTATTAAGGAAATTTGTTCTGTGAAATTTGAATTCAGTCAAAGGGCCACACTTGAGGACCTAAAGGGCCATACGTGGCCTCGAGGCCTCAGGGTCCCACTCCTGGTCTAGAGAGATGTTCAATCCACAGAAAAGACTAAGACTGAGGGCAATAGCTAGATAGGAGAACACTTTTTTTTTTTTAAATCATAGTTTGGTGCCCTACACTGAGAAGAATCTCCTGGTGGGGAAATGAGACTGAAGGGAACAGAATAGGGCAGGGCTCTTTGTGTTTTGTTTTTGTTTTTTGTGGATTTTTTTTTTTTTGCCTATTCCAGAAAACTTTATCTGCTTTTTCTAAAGTAGTTGGGAAAAAAAAAGACTATGGATTTAAAGCTATCTTTGTCCCTTAAAGAAGAAATAGTCAAGAATTTTAGCTGCTCCAGATGCTTGAAGCAGTAGACTATCCAACAGAGCCATGTCTGGCAGAGATTATGCATGCATATGATGATAAAACATCAGTGGCCCTGTAGGGTCAGGGTTATTAGCTGCCCTACATATGTTTGCTCATCAACAAATTCACTATGACCACACATGTTCCTCTTGTGTGCACATCACCATCTGTTCCTAATGTTTGTCCCTCTCTACTAATTCCATGTGTTAATTTGTGGAACAGCATGCCCCTGGTTTATAAAACAAATGAATTGTTGCTACTTTTACTCTTCTATTTTACTAAAAATTGTTTTCATTTACATTGTTCTCATCCTTGTGGGGATTGTTCTTTTGACTCATTTTTCCTGAATCTCTTTAGCCTTGAGAGATATTTCCTTTCATAAGGATCAAATGAGATAAAATTTATAAAGCACTTAGCGCAGTGCTTAGTACATAACAGGTGCTTAATAAATACTTATTCCTTTCTCCCTCCTTCAGGTATACCCAGAGTGAGCTCTTGCTACTAGTTTCTTAGATTAGAAACAAACTGCCCTTTCTACCTTCCATAACCATTTTTCCATACAGGCTTTATATTGTCTAACATCATTTCACCAACTTTAGTGGAGATCTTGAAGATTTAGCCTACAGGAAGTTCTTTATCGCATATCTCAGGCCTGTCCTCTTTATCAGTTTGGTTTGAAATTATTTTTGTAATTGCTTTGCTATTAGGGGCTTCCTAACATTGGCACCTGTTAGCTCAGGTTCCATATCAGTAGGAAAGGCGGTACTTGTAGATCATTGAGCAGTTGACAAAAGGCAGTTTAATTAGCACTAATATAGCAAGGATATGCAACAAAGAGCACTTAATTTCAATTAGATATGGTTCCTGTGATCTGTATATGGAAACATGTCTGGCCAGAAGGTTGGGATGTGGTGACTTACATGGTATTTGGATATGTACCAGATCTGAAGGGTACTGACTCCCACATGGGTGAAGAGCTTTTATAAATCTATGTGTATATGTGACGACCAGGAAGCCAGGTCAACACAGCCAGAGGCAGCCAGGAAGCTCTGTCAAGGAAGGCACAACTACAGCTTTAGCCCACCAGATTAACCCCAACCACCTTTTAGGGAAAATGTAGTCTAAAATTTAGTTGGGGAGGTAGGGGTGGGGAGCAGGACGGTGAGTTGAGGGAATGGTCTTTAGCTTTATGTTGTTTGTCACTACCCCATGTGTGCTGGAGCTCTTTTTCTACTCATAGTAGTAGTGTGTATATGTGTGTATATTGTTTTCCCCTTGGATAACAGTGCAACACTTGAGCTATTCATCTATTATCCCCCACTATAACTACATTATCATTATCATTTGACCATTATCAATCATAATACTTCATCTTCAATGTCCTTATTAAATAAAATGCCAGATCTCCTAGAAATGTCATAGAAGAATAAAGCGTATGTTAGATAAGATTTCATGATAAAGAATGAATGGAAAAAAGGCTCAAAATTAATGTGGAATTTGTAGTTCCCCTTCCTAGGAAGTTTCCTTATAACATATAAGTTACAATCTCACTCTTCCTAGCATGTGTAAAGAGTAATAAATATATGTATGTATGTATACTTAGTGCATACAAGTGTTTCTTCTGATAGAACGTAAGGTCCTTGAAGGAGGAACTATTTCATTTTTGTCTTTGTGTTCTCAGTGCATAGTGTGCATGGTGGTTAATATGTAGGAAGCTCTTCAGATGAAGAAATCAAAGCTATCTAAAGTAATATGAAAAAATTGCCTAAATCACTAGTGATTAGAGAAATGCAATTTAAAACAACTCTCCAGTATTTGTTGTTTTGTTTTGTTTCTTCTTTCTCATAGTTCGTCCCATTAGTTCTAATCTTCTTTACATTATGACTAATGTGAAAATATGTTTAATATGAATGTATGAGTAAAGCCTACATCAGATTGCATGCTGTCTTGGGGAAGGGGGAGGGGAAAGAAGGGGGAGAAAATTTAGAACTCAATATCTTATGGAAGTGAATGTTGAAAACTAAAAATTAATTAATTAAGAAAGAGAGAGATTTTCCAAAAAATGATGGGGTTGTCCTAGATTATCTCTAGAATCTCCATTCCTTCTAAGATACCATGAATCTAGGACTGAACTTTATGCTCTTCAAAGTCTAAGCGAGATTTAAGTTTGGAAAAAATGTAGTCTTTCATGACTTCTCTAAAGGTCATTTATAACTTCATTTATAGAAAGGCCAATTTTGGGATCAATATGACTTTCTACATCTCTTAGTTCTAAAGGTCCCTTACAAATATATTTGGAAAAAACTTAGATTGTTATTTAATAAATTATACTAAACACAAAAGTGTCCCTATTGTTTGAAAAACTTTCCCAAATCATTCAGAATATAATGTATATAAAAAAATTTAGAGTTTTCTTTTCTTTCAATAGAACTAACAATTTATTGATGCTGCTCAGTGGCATAGTTTATAGAGTGTGGGACTTGGAATCAGGAAAACCTAATTTCAGATGCTGCTTCAGACACTAGCAGTGTGACTCTAGGAAAATCTCTTAACCTTTCTTAGTGCCTCATCTATAAAGTAGGGGAAAAATATCATTTACTACACAATGTTGTTTTGAGGACCAAATGAGATAATATCTGTAAAGAGCATTACAAACCTTAAAGCACCATGTAAATATATATTTTTTCAAGGAAATGAAAAAATAAAAGCAACAACTATAAGAATTTTATTTGTGCATATATATGTATAGATATATCTGTGAAGGGATGGATGTACACAGGGAAGTCGGCGGCACAGTGGATAGAATGCTGGTCCTGGAATCAAAAAGACCTGCATTCAAATCCATCCTCATCCTTCACTTACTAGCTGTGTGACCCTGGACAAGTCACTTAACCCTTTTTGCCTCAGTTTCCACATCTGTAAAATGAGCTGGAGAGGGAAGTGGCAAACCACTCCAGTATCTTTGCCAAGAAAACCCCAAATTGAATAATTGGAAGCTGATTATACATAAATTTGGTTCTTTTTGTTTTCTAGTAATGGTGAAATTTTAATTGTTTATATGCAATGGCTAGGTTGACACCTATAATGTCACTTCATACTTGACAAATGGTGAAGTGGTTTAGGATGTTTGCATCTGTGACATTGTGTAGATGTCATCATTCCTCTATCGTCTATCTGGACCCACACCCTAAATGCTAGATGGATGTTGAGTTAAGCATTTATATAACAATCATGGTGTCTTCATAAGGAGTGTGATCTATGCCAGAACCCTGTCTTAGAAGATCTCTGTGTAACTTTTTTACTATACAGCTGTTGACTAGAAGGCTTCTAAACAGCTAAAGTCATTTTACAATTACTAAACCGTCAATTTTGTAATGTTAGTTTTGTTTATATCTTAGATTGACACTTCATGTTCATGAAAAATCATACACATCAGATATATTTTAGGAGATGGGAGGCAACATATAATAATGGATGGAGTAATAGACCTAGAAGCAAGAATCAATCAACAAGCATTTATTTTTTCTTTCTTTCTTTCTTTCTTTTTTTAGGCAATTGGGGTTAAGTGACTTGCCCAGGGTCACACAGCTAGTAAATGTCTGAGGTCAGATTTGAACTCAGGTCTTCCTGACTCCAGGGCTGGTGCTCTATCTACTGCACCATCTATCTGCCCTTCAACAAGCATTTATTAAGTGCCTAGTAAGTGCCAGATCCTGTAATAGGCACTAGGTAAACATATATATCTTTAAATTTATATGTGTGTATGTGTGTGTGTGTGTGTGTATGTGTGTGTGTATATATATATGTGTGTATGTATATATATATATATATATTATATATATGAAATAATCCCAAATGCTTGAGTTTGAGTCCTACTAAAATCATTTCTAGGTGTGTGATGTGGGACAGTTTACAAACATTCTGAATCTCAATTTCCTTAGCTATAAAATCAAGTCCCAGTTCATGTTAATATTATGAGATTCAAATGAGATAATGTATATAAGACTTTGTAAAATTTTAGGTGCTGTTGTTGTTATTCAGTCATGTCCAACTCTCTGTGACCCCCATGGACCATATTGTCCATGAGGTTTTCTTGGAAAAGATACTGGAGTGGTTTACCATTTCCTTCTCCGGTGGATTAAGGCAAACAGAGGTTAAGTGACTTATCTAAGGTCACACAGTTAGTTAGTAACTATTTGAAGTCAAATTAAATCTTTTTTACTTCAGGCCCAGAACTCTATCCATTGAGCCATTTATCCATTGGACCATGCTATGAAATGGGAATTATTATAATTCTTATTATTATTAGTTTCAGGCCCATGATTTTCCTGGTATGAAGGAGTCCTGATATGAAAATTACCCCACCAAAGCAGATCTACAACTTTATTTGCTAATATTTTATTTAAAATTTTTGCAGCTATTCTCCTTAGGAAAATTGGTCTATAATTTTCTTTCTCTGCTTTGACTCTTCCCGGTTTAGGCATCAGCATCATATTTGTTTCATAAAAAGAATTTGGTAAGACTCTTTCTTTGTCTTTTTCCCAAATAATCTATATAGTATTGGAATTAGTTCTTCTTTAAATGTTTGTTTGAATTCACTTGTAAATCCATCTGGCCCTGAAGATTTTTTCCTAGGGAGTTCATCAATGATTTGTTCAATTTCTTTTTCTGAGATGGGGCTAGTTAAGTATTTTACTTCTTTTTCTATTAATCTGGGCAATTTATATTTTTGTAAATATTCATCCATTTCACTAAGATTGTCAAATTTATTGGCATACACTTGGGCAATATAATTCCTAATTATTGTTTTCATTTCCTTTTCCTTGGTGGTGGATTCACCCTTTTCATTTTCGATACTGGTAATTTAGTTTTCTTCTTTCTTTTTTTTAATTAAATTAACCAAAGGTTTATCCATTTTGCTGTTTTTTTTTTCATAAAACCAGCCCTTAGTTTTCTGTAATAGTTCAAAAGTTTTCTTAATTTCAATTTCATTAATCTCTCCTTTGGTTTTCAGAATTTCTAATTTGGTATTTAATTGGGGATTTTCAATTTTTTCTTTTTCTAGTTTTTTTTAGTTGCATGCCCAATTCATTGATCTCTTCTTTCTCTATTTTATTCATGTAGGCATTTAGACATATAAAACTTCCCCTAAGAACTGCTTTCACTGCATCCCATAAGTTTTGGTATGTAGTCTCACTATTGTCATTCTCTTGAAAGAAGTTATTGATTGTTTCTATGATTTGTTGTTTGACCCATTCTTCTTTAGGATTGGATTATTTAGTTTCCAATTATTTTTTAGCCTATCTTTCCATGGCCCTTTATTATATTTAATTTTTATTGTATCATGATCTGAAAAGAATGCATTTAATATTTCTGCTTTTCTGCATTGGATTGTGAGGTTTTTATGCCCTAGTACATGGTCAATTTTTGTGTAGGTCCTAGGTACCACCAAGAAAAGGATATTCCTTTCTATTCCCATTCAGTTTTCTCCAGAGGTCTACCGTATATAACTTTTCTAAAATTCTATTATCCTCCTTAATTTCTTTCTTGTTTATTTTGTGGTTAGATCTATCTAGTTCAGAGAGGGGGAGGTTGAGGTCCCCCACTAGTGTGGTTTTTCTGTCTATTTCTTCCTGTAACTCCCTGAACTTCTCCTCTAAGAATTTGAATGCTATACCATTTGCTGCATATATGTTTAGTAATGATGTTACTTCATTGTCTATGGTGCCTTTTAGCAGGATGTAGTTTCCTTCCTTATCTTATTTAATAAGCTCTACTTTTGCTTTTGCTTTGTATGAATGATCAGGATTGCTACCCCTGCTTTTTTTTTTTTACTTCAGCTGAAACATAATATATTCTGATCTAGCTTTTTACCTTTACCCTGTGTATGTCCCTCTGTTTCAAATGTGTTTCCTATAAACAACATATTTGTAGGATTATGGTTTTTAATCCATTCTGCTACCCACTTCCATTTTGTGGGAGAGTTCATCCCATTCACATTCACAGTTATGATTACTATCTGTATCTTTCTCTCCATCCTATTTCCTCCCACACCCATTTATGCTTTTTCTCCTTTCTCCCTTTCCCTCCTCACTAGTGTTTTGCTTTTGACCACTGCCTCCTTCAGTCCCACCTCCCTTCTATTAGCCCCCTCCCTTTTCTTCCCCTTTACCCTTACTACTTCTTCCCTACCTTCTATCCCCATTCTCTTTTCTTTCCCCTTTTCCCTCCTACTGCCTAGAGGGCAAGTTAGATTTCTATACCTAACTGATTATGTTATTCCCTCCTTGAGCCAAATCTGATGAAAGTAAGGTTCAAACAATGCTCATCTCCCTCCTTTCTTTCCCTCTAATGTAATAGGTTTTTGTGCCTTTTCCTGTAATGTAATCTACCCTTGCCTGCCTCCTCCTTTCCTTTTTTCCCAGTACATCCCCTTAGTTAGATCAGATTAATCCACTTACTTAGACATATTTAACCTACTTGATTAGATTTTTTTATCATTACATCAAAGTCTACTTATACCCACCCCCTTTATGTATACCCCTTTAAAATGGTGTAATAACAATACAGTTCTCAAGAGTTACAAATATTATCGTCCCTTGTAGGGATGTAAACAGTTTGACCTTATTAATGACATTGTGTTGTTGTTTTTTTCTGTCTTCTTTTTTTTATGTCTCTCTTTTTTTGTCTCTCTTGAGTCTTGTATTTGAAGATCAAATTTTCTGTTGAGCTCTGGTCTTTTTATCAGGAAGGTTTGGAAGTCCCATATTTCATTGAATGCCCATCTATTCCCCCAAAATAGGATGCTCATTTTTGCTGGGTAGCTGATCCTTGGTTGTAATCCAAGCTTCTTTGCCTTATGGAATATCATATTCCATGCCCTACATTCTTTTAATGTAGAAGCTGCAAGGTTCTGCATAATCCTGAGTATGATTCCATGATATTTAAATTGTTTCTTTCTGGCTGCTTGCAGTATTTTCTCTTTGACCTGGTAATTTTGGAATTTTACTACTATATTCCTTGGTATTTTCAATTTGGGATCTCTTTCTGGAGGTGATCAGTGGATTCTTTCTATAGCTATTTTGCCCTCTGGTTCTAGGACCTCAGGGAAGTTTTCCTTGATGATTTCCTGAAAGATGTTGTCCAGGATCTTTTTTTCATCATGATTTTCAGGTAGACCAATGAATTTTAAATTGTCTCTCCTGGATCAATTTTCCAGGTCAGTTGTTTTACCAGTGAGGTATTTTACATTTTCATCTATTTTTTCATTCTTTTGTTTCTGTTTGACTGATTCTCTCTCTTCATAGAATCATTAGCTTCCACTTGCCCAATTCTAATTTTTAACAAATTGTTTTCTTCTATTAGATTTTGTACCTCTTTTTCCATTTGGTCCATTTTATTTTTTAAGGCGTTCTGCTCCTCAGTGAATTTTTGTGTCTCCTTTTCCATTTGACCAATTCTGCTTTTTAAGGAGTTGTTTTCTCCAGTGTACTTTTTTCCAGTTGACCAATTGTATTTTTTAGAGACTTGTTTTCTTCAGTGTACTTTTTTTTTCCATTTGGCCATTTGTATTTTTTAAGGACTTGTTTTCTATAGTTAATTTTGGTCCTTCCTTTTCCAAGTTATTGACTCTCTCTTGCATACCTCTCATTTCTCTCCCCAATTTTTCTTCTATCTCTCTTATTTGACTTTTAATATCCTTTTTGAGTTCTTCCAAGAAGGCTTTTTGGGCTTTAGTACAGTTCACATTCCCTTTTGACATTTCAGATGTGGGTTTATTGACAATGTCATCCTTTTCAGGATTTCTGCCTTGATCTTCATTGTCCCCATAATAAGAATCTATAATATGTTTCTTTTTTTTCTTTTTTTCTTTTTTGGTTTTTGGTTGGGCAATAGGGGTTAAGTGACTTGCCCAGGGTCACACAGCTAGTAAGTGTTATGTGTCTGAGGCTGGATTTGAACTCACGTCCTCCTAAATCCAGGGCCAGTGCTCTATCCACTGTGCCACCTAGCTGTCCCCAGTATGTTTCTTTTTGCTCATGGTGTTTGCTTATTTCTTGGCCTTTAAAAAAAATTGAGCTCTCCTGTTGGGGAGCAGGGGGCACTGACCCAAGCTTCTTGTGTTGGGAGCCCAGGCCCTGGTCACTGGATTTGTGTGCTGGGGCCTCCTATGCTGGCAATTGGAGGTTGTAGGGTTCTGGCAGCTTACCTGGTGTTGGGCTGGAATCAGTAACACTGGAACTCTAGGGGTGGGATTGGGTAGTCTGGCCCCTGGAGGTTGCCTGCTCACCGAGGCCTTTCCTTCCTTTTGCTTTCTTTGGCTCCTTTCAGATGGATTTTTCACTGCTGTGGGATGTTTCTCTACATGGGGCCCTTGGAGAACTTCCCAGAGTTTTGCTGAGGTACCAGGAGACTTGGCTACTGGAGAACGTCATGCACATAGTGGTTTTCTGAGCTGGTTTCCACTGGTTTCCCTGCCTGTACTGAGGCACTCAGGGTCCTGGTGTTGGTGCTTGCCTGCTCCACTACCTGGGGTTCAGGATCTCCCCCTGCCATGCTGAGGTGGGGCTTAGCTAGCTTGCTGGGATGTCTCTCATTCTGTACTGCTCTCCCTCCCCCAGGGCAAGTGGGTCCTTTCCAGTTAATCCCTCAAGCTTCCTGGGCTATAGGACTGCTGCACTCTTATCTTTCTGCTGGTTCAGTTGTTCTAGGGTTTTTCCTGTGGCAATATTTTCTGGGCTTTCAGAGGTTAATAAGGAAGGGTGAGAGCGACTTACTTCTTACTCCACCATCTTGGCTCCCAGAAGTGGACCAGATCTACACTTTAACTGGACTACTACTGGAGTAGTCCTCCAGTCTTGTTCTCATTCAAGACAATCTATTTCCTATCAATATGCCTTTGCACAGGCTGCCCCTATGGATAGTTTCCCTGATTCAGCACCTATTACCGGGATGTGATTTTTGGTTAATATCCAATATAATTAGTAAATTTTTCTCCTTTGATCTTTGGGACAGTTTGTACATGACTTCTAGGTTTCCCTTTGCAATCTTACTTCCTGCTATTGTCTCTTTATGCTGACTACTTATAAATTTAGTATACTGACTGGTAGTGGGGAAAGGGAAGGGGAAAGAGAACAGGATACAATTTTAACACACTCTCTCTTTCTCTCCTTCACTTTTCTCCCCTGTATCCGTCAGGTGGTCTTCTTCACTTATGCCCTAGTAACCTCAGAGGTTCAGCTCCTAGTCAGTAGGGAGTCATGTCTTACTACCATTCACTGAGCTGTCCCTCAGAGCAACTGCATAAGTCCAGTAGGGGTAGTGATGTTAAATTTGTTGATTTGGTTGATTAATTCATTGGGATGCCATCTAGAGGCACTGGAAACTTAAGTGATTTACCAGAGATCACACAACTAGTATATGACATGCAGAGGACTTGAGCTCGTCTTCCTGACTCCAATGTCAACTCTATCCATTTTGAATACTAACCACTTTCACAAAATTTAGTAACTCATCTGTTTTAGAATTTCTGTTTTTAGAATACTGCAACTGTTTTCACCCGGTATGAGAACTGCAGGAAAACTCTCCATGTAACTGATCTTTCAGTATCAAAGTTGTATACCTCTTTCATCTTGAATTTACAAGTCTTATTGTACCATTTAATCTTCAAGAGGGACTCACTATGAGTAGTTTTCTGGTAACTGACTAGATTCTTGTGAAGGGCTCTTTCTTCTAAATGGATTCAGAGTGGAATATTCAGGTACAAGGACTATAGCTATAAAATTCAGTTCCTCTGGGTAAGGACCAAACACATTCTTAGCAGGTCCACTGGGAAAGACATAATAGCATGCATTAAAGCAATGGATTTCTCTATCCATTGGTGAATGTGAAATAAAATCTTTGGCAATCAGAGCTCCCTCCTGAATTTAACAGAATGACCATTTCTACTCCATGGGTTTATTTGTATTACCTAATCTTTTTTTTTTTCACCTTTTCCTTCTGGCCAGCAGCAAATAAGCAGGGCAGGATATGTTAAAGATTTCACAAACCAGAAGGTCCACTGTCTAGTTTGTTTCTCCAGATTATGAAAGTGGATTAATAATTAATAATTATAATATATCAATTTATTATCCATCATAAAAGATATTACTACCTCATTAGATATTTTGCACATTGTTACAAACCACAACATAATACACCTGCCTATATTTGCATCTGTCCCTGCTGAGACACTCACATGATGTTTAGTAGGACATGTATATTACAATTGCTATTGTTGTTCTTCCTGCCCCAGCAAGGAGGATTTGCATGATTCAGCTAGGGTACCCTCATCCAGCTTACAGTGTGACCAAATGACATACATTTCTGAGATGCCTAAAAGGGGCTACAGTGCAGTAGATGGGATGCTGGGTCTGGAGTCATCTTCCAGAATTCAAATCTGGCCTCAGATACTTGCTAACTGTGTGCCCTGGGCAAGTCACTTAACCCTGTTTGCCACAGTTTCCTCATCAGTAAAAAGATTTGGAGAAGGAAACAACCAACCATTCCAGTATCTTTGCCAAGACAACCCTAAATAGGGTCACAAAGAGTCTGATATGACTGAAGAGTGACAATAAAATGTTTTATTGTATTTTTATTTTGTTAAATATTTCAAAATTACATTTCAACCTGGTTCAGGCTGCACACATTAAATCTGTGGGTTGAGTACTTGGTACCTCCGGTCTAGATGACCTCTATACATCCTTCTGTCTCCAAATCTATGATCCTTTGCTTTTGTAAAAAATAATAGGAGAAAATACAGAAGCAGTCTACCACAATGATATATAAAACTAGATGATTTCATTAAATTCATGGTAAAACATGTAACCACAATATAAGCAAACTAATCTGTCAAACATAACTTTGGTATAATTCAAAACAAAGGGAGGTTTGGCAAAGAAATGACACAATTTCAGGGGGAAATTTAGTGTTAGCTACAATAAATGAAGGAAATGCATTGACAAAATGACAGATGGTATGAAATTTTACCTTATACTGTTTCAACTAATTATAAGATTAAAAAAAAAATCTAAAAGTCAGTGATAAACCAGGTAAACCTGCCTGAAAATGTGAAGGTAATAGAGTATGAACAATTAAAGAACATTAAGTTAAATTCCTCTTTCTCTGGAAAGCTGGATAAAAAACAGATAAGACGCCTACTAGCAGATGGTTCTGAGCCAAGTCCCAAAAACATGATAACTATCTAATTAGTCTTGGATTCTTTTTGGGTAGGTGGTTAAGTGCCTAAAAATGTAAGTTTAAATTGTTTTCTTCATATAACTATTTTCTTACTACATTTATGTAAGCAAAATGAAGGAATTTGTTTGGGAGTTCAGAGTTGAGAGTCAAATTTAGCTCTTCATATTTCTTTTTCTCTATGATAGGCCAGCATTTTGGAACTTTCTTGGTTGCCTCACTCACTATAGTCTCAAATCTAACCAATTCTTTTCCTATGTTACCCTATGAAATTCTTAAGCTATGTAATCCCTTCATCATAGTAATTTATATAAGAAAAATTTGTGACTCTGCTTTTTCTACCAACTACAATCCCATTTTTGAACAAATAGTTCTTTCATCTCAGATCTAATTTCAGAAATGAAAAGATGATATTATTGACAGATTCATGCACTTTTTCTTCTTTTTATTATATTCAAAGAAGTTCTCATTGAATTTTTTATTTTGTGAATGACTATTAAATACCAGAAAGCCAATATGTGTGATGTGGCCTGGTAGACTAAGGTCCACCACCATTCATCAGAAATCTATTATACAGCATCCTCAAAGAATAAATGTTGATAGTGCTAGAAAGGAGATCATAAAAAGGTATGGTTTGTAAAAAAACAAAAAAAAATCAGAGCAGGAACATTAGAGGGGAAATCTTTTAGAGAAACATAGATGAAAAAATCCCTTTTAAAAATAAGTATTGACCTTGCAACCATAATTAGGCTAATGAAAACCAAATTTGGGGATATTTCTAACAAAAAAGTAAGAAGGAGACAACCATGTTGTGTAATACAATAAATTAGCAGGGACTTTTTCCTCTTTTCTCAGCATTCAAAATCACAGTTGCTCAATACCATCTTTATTCAGCTGCTATGCTCTTTAAAATTATTTTGTAATGGATTTCTCCTGAGAAGAACAAAAGTCAGTTTGTTTATATTCAGCATGGGGTTATATAACTCAGAATTCAAGTTACATATAGAGAATTTATATAGAGAGAGAATTTCTTTCTTCAGGACAGGAAGATACTGCCAGCAGAATGTCATGGCATGGGAGAATGTTTTATCTAGACCTTGAAGAAGCCGTGGAAATGAATAAAAGCTTTCCAATACATCAAATAGGACTTTTAGAAAGTTCACTAAAAGTTAGTTGTTCTGAACTTGGTAAGGCCATTAGTGTTTAAAAATTTGCTAGCCCTCCTATTAAATTTTCTATTTATCTAATTCTCATTATTGATCTATAACAAACTTTCCAGGTCAAGTGTTGAAGTTTTTTAGCCTGTTTTTTGGATTTGGTATAAAATGAACAATGTGGGCCTGAAAATGGAAATGGTTTTAAGCATGAAGAAGTGAAGACATCTGTCTCCAATGACATACCTTTGTTTCAAATGTTGAGGGCAATTTCTAATCCATTGATCCATTTGTTACAATGGAAGAATATTCTTTTCATTCACCAAATTTAATTAAAATTGACAAATTCAGTTTAATTCCATTCAGCAAACATTATTACATATCTGCTATGTGCAAGGGACTGTAAGAAGATCTGGACAAAGGCAAAAGAGAAATAGATTCTGACTTCAGAGTTTGCATTCTATTTTGTGGAAGGGTAGAGAGAGTAGAGAGTTGAAGGAGAGGTGATACAAAATGTGCACAGATAATAAATATACACAAAGTCAAAAATGGAGGTCGGGGGAAATTTTGAATAGTGCAAAGGGATCCATAACGGTGTCCTCTTGGAACTAGAATGTGAGCTGAGCATGAAAGGGCAGTAGGGATTCCAAGAGACATAAATGTAAGTAAGGAGAACATTTGAGGCATAGTTGACAGCTTGGGCAAAGGTACTGAGGTGGAAGATGGAGTCATTTATACACGGAATTTGGTAAGAAAGTCATCCTGTATAGAACCCAGAATGTATTAAAGTAATGTGACATAAATCTGGAAAGATAGTTTGGAACCAGATGGTAAAGCATTTTAAATGCCAAACACTGGAGTTTTCAATTTATGCCACAGGCAACTTTAGCTTTTAAACAGGGGAATGTCATAAGCTAATTAGTGTTTTGCAAAGATCTATCTGGCAGAGGATGAATTAAAGTAAGGGAAGAGTCTGGAAACAAGGAGACCAAATTAGGAGCCCATTCTAAAGTCTAGACAAAAGGCAATGAAGGCTCAAACTAGGGATAGTGGTCATGTGAGCTGAGACAAAGGGACAAATGCATGAGGTGTTGTGGAGGTAAAAATCAACAAGATTTGGCGACGTATTAGACATAGGGGTGAGGAACAGCGAAGAACTAAGGAAGACTTCAAGGTTACAAACCTGGAAGATTGGAAAGATGGTGCTACCTTATATAGAAATAGGAAAATTATAAAGTTATTTTTTGAAATCATTCCACAAACATTGATGTTTGCATTTAGTGACAATATTTGTATGCTTTAAAAAATTAAATAAATAACATTCAGTATGTAATGTGTGTACATATATTTTTGATGTTGTTATTCATTCATGTCCAACTCTTTTGTGACCCCATTTGGGCAAAGATACTGGAGTGGTTTGCCATTTCCTTTTCCAGTTCATTTTACAGATGAAGAATCTGAGACAATCAGGGTTAAGTAACTTGCCAAGAGTCACGTTAGTATCTATGATTGGATTTGAACTGAGGTCCTCCTGACTCCAGGCCCCACACTCTATGCACTGCACTACTTCACTGCCCTTAATCTTTTAATATTCATATTTAAAAATTAATGTTTATACCATTTTGTTGTATTCCAAAGTCATATAGTTAAGCACCCTTGGTAGTTTCTACACATCACCTGCAAACACTTTTTTATCATTGATGTTATAATACAGAATGAAGAAAACCATCTTACAATGCTAAAAGCTATTGCCTACAAAGTATCTTTCTTCAATGGTGTTAATATAAGAATATCACCACATGCTTTTTCCCCCTTCTGTCTTTCATCCTTCATTTAATTGTTAAGTAACACTTCAATGCTATAGATTTCTGATTATTGTAATGATACCGTGATATCTTGAGAAACACAACAAAATCTCAAGTGCTGAATCATAAATCTTGGTAGAAAATGTAAGCCTTAAAGTTTTGAATTAGAAGAGCAATTCAGATTATAGTCTATAGGACCACAGTTATTTATTTTGACTGCTAGAATATAATAAATCATTCTAAAATAATATCTATAGTTATTCGTATATATGTATATACATACACACACACACACACACACACACACACACACACACACTGTGCTGAAGTTCAGAATTTGCTATCACACTTGCAGGTTAGTTATCCCAATCTTGACACAGCAGGCAGTAGTAATGTCAAGTATAGAATATCAAGGTGAGGAAAAGATGGATAGTGCATTTATTTTTATGGGAGATTTTAAGCTTTGTTCCATTGCTGCTCACATCTTTCTTGAACTCAAGCCTTCCATCACACACATTCTTTGCTTACTCCTACAACTTATATCTGAAACAATATGTTGCCTTTTTGATATAGGTGTGTAGTATTCAAAGGATTTTTTTTAACTTTGTTTTCTCTGCATAGCAAAGAAATGTGCAAAGAATATTGGACAAGATATGTTAGAAATTAAAATCAGAAAAATGAAAATGTTTTATGAGGAGGTTTCTGAAAATAGGCATTATACATGCTAAAAGAACAATTTTGAGCAGGCAGTCATTCAAAGGTCCAATCAATTTCATTAAATATGCTTGAAAGAAATTGTTTGGTACATTCAATGAACCAGTAGTTTGAAATAATCAATCAGTTTTCTGATGGAATGGACCCATTCAAATGCACAAAGTAGAGCTGAAATTAGATTTATAAAGTTAAAGAAATAATTCAAATATCACAGCAATTTTTTTTTGCCTGAATTATAACTGTTTAGTCTCATTTATGCACATTGTTGCATTTGCCCATGCTGTTAATCTAACTTTTTTTTATTTTACTCTGCTCCTGACAATTAGAAACTGCATGACCATCATATTCCACATCCTTTTCTCACGTGGTATGATTCATTATTCTAGGTATTCTCACTACTATGCTCCCGCAACTTTCTTCTCAAAACCTAAACACAAACAATGGACAATTTCTTTCAATAACTGTTATTGACTTTCTCTTCTTTCCCATCCCCAAACAGAAATTCTCTGCTGAAAATATTTTAGGGAAAGAGCATTAAATTTAGAGACAGAAGTAGTGAAGTGAATAGCCTTTCCCTGCCCCCTCCCTTAAATGTTAATACCTTCCCTCTGATTATTTCCACTTTACCTAGTATATAACTTAATTATACGTAATTGCTTTCATGTTGTCTCCACAATCAGATTGTGAGCTCCTTGAAAGTAAGCACTGCTTTTATTTTTCTTTCATTCCCATTGCTTAGAACAATGCCTAGCACATAGTAGGTGATTAATAAATGTTTGTTAACTTGATTTGATTTGAATAGAATAGTGGATTTGGAGTCAGAAAGTTTTGAGTTCAAATCCTTCCTTAGACTCTTACCAGCTCTGTGATCCTGGGTAAATCACTTAATTTCTCAACCTGTTTCTTCATCTGTAAAACTGAGATAATAATAGCTACTTAACAGTGTTTTTGTGAAAATCCAAAGGTAATATATCCAACATATTTTGCAAACCTTAAAGCACTATAAAAGCATTATTTATTATTTTTGTTGTTATTCTGATTCTGATTATTATTCTTGTTTTGGCATTCTACATAACTTGGGACATATCCCTTAATCTCTCAGGGCTTCATTTTCCTCATTTATGAGATTTGGTGGTTAGACTTGTTAAGGTCTGATTCTAGCTCCCATTCCTAGGAATCTATGATTGTTTGAACTTAGAAATCATTTTACCTAACTCCTTCATTTTAGAGTTAACTTGGAATAAGGTGTTTTGGGGGTTTGTTTGTTTGTTTGTTTTTTAAGTACTGGGAAACCCCAGGCAGTATGGAATAATGGATAAAAACTGGACTTTTTTCTGTCCAAGAAGCCAGGAATATTTGGGTAGAGTCCCACAACCTACACAAACTGACCACTGCAGTCATATAGCACTGGGAAAGTCATTTAATATCTCCATGCTATTTTAATGCTATTCCTTTTTTTTTCCATTTATGTCCTCTGCCCAACTACTACTCCAACAGAACTCTCTCAAGTAACAAAGAAGTACAGTTAATTAAAATACACTAACACACTGGCCATGTCTGACAATGTGTTTGACTAATTCTGACCTTATCCATCACCCATATGTCACAAAAATACTACCTCAAACTCATGAATATTATAGCATAGTACAGTGGATGATTTGCTAGATGTGGAATCAGAGAACCCGAGTTCAAGTCCAGTCTCTGCCACTTATAGTTCTGTGAGCTTGGATAAGTCAGTCAACAAACATCTATTAAGTGCCTACTTGTGCCAGGCCCTGTATTAAGCATTAGGGATACAAAGCAATGAAAAAAAACAGCCCTTGCTGAAATTGAGTTCATAGTTTAATGGGGATACACCATGCAAACACGTATATACAAGCAATCTATATACAAGATAAATTAGAAGTAATCAATGGAGGAAAGGAATTAAAATTAAAGGAAGTTGGGAAAAACTTCTTGAGGAAGATGGGATTTTAGGTAGGACTTGAAGGAAGCCAGGAATTATAGATGGGGGGTTGGGAAGGGGGAAAGAGAGGGAAAGAAAGAGAGAGGGAAAGGGAGAGATGAGGAGAGAGAGAGGGAAGGACATGCTTTGTGGGAAAACTTGCCCATTTCATGCAATATAGTAATCTTCAGAGTTTCCATATTAACCTACTTTCCACCCAGAAAAATATGACAAATTGTTGGAATAGACCTTGCCCTAGAAAATATGATCCATCATAACATAGATACACCAGACTTATTTTTGTACCAGAGGCTGAACAGACTTAATAGGACCACTTCATGCAGCATAACCAGAACTATCCTTCCAACTGAGCACCCTGAGACCTGCTTCTGTCTATGTGTGACTAAAGTAAAGGTTAACACTTTCAGAAGATGAAGAGTACTTTTATTGACTGCTATGCCAGAAAAGGGCAGCTAGATGGCACAGTGGATAGAGTGCTGGATCAGGAGTCAAGAAGACTCATCTTCCTGAATTCAAATCTGGCCTCACACTTACTGTGTGACTCTGGGCAAGTCATTTAACTCTGTTTGCTTCAGTTTCCTCATCTGTAAAAATGAGCTGGAGAGGGAAATGGCAAACCACTCTAGTACCTTTGCCAAGAAAACCCCAAACGGGGTCCTGAAGAGTAGGACATAACTAAACAACAACAAAAGCCAGAAAAACTGATGATTCAATGTGTATACAAAAGAGATTGTCTTATCCCCTTTTCTTTTTTTTTCTTTCTGTAAATTATGTAGGAATATTTTAAGCTGCATTCCAAGAATTACATGGGGGAGGACAGCTAACCCTAATACCTCAATTGGTCTCTATATATCTGTTGTTGTTGCTTGTCCTTTGTTCTCAAAGAGGACCAGTGACATCAGAAAAATGATGTCTTGAATTACAAGGGAATTTCATTTAAGTGAAGCAGGGCCATGCAAAGTCACTAGCCTCACTCTCTCCTCCAGATCCATCTAGGTTCAGTGGCAAGATATAGATCAGGACGACTGGAGATGGCCCTGAATGCAATGAGAGACCTTGGCCTTTTTAAGCTAAGGTATTTCCCAGTTCTCAGTTTGTCTGAGGCAACATCCATTCAGTGATTAAGGCTAGATAAGAAATGAGGCAGAAAAAAATAGCCTCTTTTACCTACTCAGAAAAAAAAAATCAATCTGGGAGGGGAAGACAACTTGCTACCTTTTCCACTTCATATTTCTTTTCCAGAGTAAGTGACAGAATGTTATTTTCATGTTCAACATGCCCAGGTTTAGAGGCAATCTTCTGAGTTCAAAGAACCATTAAGCCTTCAGCCTTACTGGTTTGGAGCTGGCAAGCTGAAGCAGTGGCAGGAGTGGTTAGTTGTATCAGATGTAGACATAGTTGCTTATGGAAACAGCTGATTGTTGTTTATTTTTTTAATTAATTTATTTTGATTTATAGACAATCACTTCCATATGCTTTTGAGTTTAAAATTTTTCTCCCCCTTCCTCCCCACCACCCTCCCCAAGATGGTGCACTATCTGATATAGGCTATACATATACATTCCTATTAAACATTTTCACATTAGTGACATTGTAAGTAAGAAATAGAACCAACAGGAGAAACCACCAGAAAGAGGAAACAAAATTCAACAGAAGAGAAAAAAAAATAGCAAATAGTATGTTCTGATCTGCATTCAAATTCCATAGTTCTTTCTTTGAATGTGGATAGCATTTTCCATCATGAGACCTTCGGAGATGTCTTAGATCCTTGCATTGCTGGGAAGGGTTAAGTTTATCAATATGTTATCAATCATCGCACAACTTGGCTGTTATTGTGTACAATGTCCTCTTGGTTCTGTTCACTTCACTCAGCATCGACCATACAAGTCTTTCAAGGTTTTTCTGAAGTCAGCCTGTTCTTCATTTCTTATAGCACAATAGTATTCCTTCACATTCATATACCACAACTCACTCAGCCATTCCCCAATTGATGGGCATCCTATCAATTTCCAGTTCCTTGCCACCACAAAAAGAGCTGCTATGAATATTTTGTGCATGTGGGTCCTTTTCCCTTTTGAATGATCTCTTTGGAATATAGCCCTAGAAGTGCTATTGCTGGGTCAAAGGGTACAGTCTTTTAATGTAGAAGCTGCAAGGTCCTGTGTAATCCTGACTGTGGTTCCATGATATTTAAATTGTTTCTTTCTGGCTGCTTGCAGTATTTTCTCTTTGACCTGGTAATTTTGGAATTTGGCTACTATATTCCTTGGCATTTTCAATTTGGGATCTCTTTTAGGAGGTGATCAGTGGATTCTTTCTATAGCTATTTTACCTTCTGGTTCTAGGACTTCAGGGCAGTTTTCTTTAATGATTTCCTGAAAGTTACTTTCCAGGCTCTTTTTTTCATAGTGATTTTCAGGTAGACCAATGAATTTTAAATTGTCTCTCCTGGATCAATTTTCCAGGTCAGTTGTTTTACCAATGAGATATTTTATGTTTTCATCTATTTTTCATTTTTTTTGTTTCTGTTTGACTGATTCTTGCTCTCACATAGAGTCATTAGCTTCCATTTGCCTGATTCTAATTTTTAACAAATTGTTTTCTTCTATTAGATTTTGTACCTCCTTCCCCATTTGACCAATTGTATTTTTTAGGGATTTGTTTTCTTCAGTGTACTTTTTTTCCAGTTGGCCAATTGTATTTTTTAAGGACTCTTCTCCCTCTCTCATTTGACTTTTAAAATCCTTCTTGAGCTCTTCTAAGAAGGATTTTTGGGCTTCAGACCTGCAGAGGTTGCAGATGTGGGTTTAATGACAGTGTTGTCCTCTTCACAATTTCTGCCTTGATCTTCACATTTCTCATAATATGAATCTATGGTACGTTTCTTTTTACTCATAGTGTTTCCTTATTCCCTGGCCTTTAAAGAGATTGAGCTCTCCTGCTGGAGAACAGAGGGCACTGACCCAAGCTTCTTGTTTTAGGGGCCTAGGTCTTGGTCACTGGCTTTGTATACTGGGACCTCTGATGTTGGCAATTAGAGGCTGTAGGGTTCTGGCAGCTTACCTGGTGTTGGGCTGCCTTGATGATTATTGCACAATAGTGCAAGGCTGGAACTCTTGGGTAACTGTAGGTTACCTGTTTTTCCTTTCTTTAGCTTTTTTTAGCTCCTTTCAGATGGTTGTTGCAGGGTGGGGCCCTTTGTAGTGCTGCTTCCTTTAGTTTTGCTGAGGCACTGGGAGACCAGTGAATGCTGTAGAATGCCCATGCACCTAGTGGTTTTCTGAGCTGGTTTCCAACGGTTCCCCCCACCCCCACTGCGGCACTTGGAGGTCCAGGTGTTGGTGTTTGCCTGCTCCACCACCTGGGTTTCAGGATCTCCTCCTGGTGTGCTAAAGTGGGGCTTTACATTAGCTTGCTGGGACACCTCCCGTTCTGTACTGCTCCCCTTCCCCCAGGGCAAGAGGGGCCTTTCTGGATAATCCCTCAAGCTACCTGGACTACTGAACTGCTGCACCCCATCTTTCTTCTGGTTCAGCTGTTCCAGGGTTTTTCCTGGGGTGATATTTTCAGGGCTTTCAGAGGTTGATAGGGGAGGGTGAGAACGACTACCTTTTTTCCCTGATTGCTGTTTAGAGGAGGTTAGAGATTAGAGAAGGTTGGATTTGGAGTGATAGTGCAGAACCAAAGTAAAATACCTAATCACCAGTGCCACTAATTGTTTTAGTATCCAAATTATGCTTATATTCAAATCAGCCTCCTAGCAGACTGTAGCAGTTACTGCATACTTTTGAGTGTCTTATGTTTAGCATTCCTTTTGTGTGAAGGAATTATCTGTCCCATACTTGATACATATATACCCTCTTCATTCTCCCCTTGTTGAGGAAACTCCAGACTTGTGATCCATATTCTAAGGTATAAATAAATTATCCCCCAAGGAACAGAGGAGTGGGGACTTAATTAGGCAAAGAATATGTGAGAAGGCAGCCTATTCCCTCTGATTAGAGTCCAGATCCCATGAGACTGAACCTGGTCAATCTGCATGCCTGGGAACAAAAAAGAGAGTAGGCACAGTACTCGCAGCTCATGTGGGCCCAGCAGCAGTGCCTCAAGGTTAGACATGATACACAGGGTCCTGGGATCATATAAACTGGGCATACACAACCTCAGAGTTTCATCACATTCCTGCAAAATAAGGAAGAAGGAAATGAAGCAGGGAGCTAGGCAAACCTACAACATTGCAATGTTGTCAAACTAAGAAGAGAGGAAAATGTCTCTCTGGAATGAAATTATCCTTTGTGAGCCATCTTCACCAGAAAATCATATGGAGTAAAAGGAATTAAGCAATTAGGATGAAATTATATTTCTATAGGGAACTGAAGACATATTTCCAGAGACTGGCCTCATGTTGATTAATGCAGTTCCCAATATACTAGTGATTGGAAATGCCTCTTTTTAAACATCTGTAAGACTTCAGTAACTCTCAGTGGAGAAGAGGCAGAGGCAAAGAAAATGTTCTAGCCATTAGCAATTCTTCTCTTATTACATTTATGTACTTAGCATAAAAGATCCCTGTATAGAGAAGTTTTAAAACTAAAAGATGATAACAGATTTGTCATGAGCCCTCACAGTCTTACATACAATTCATTTTAATTCATACAACATTTATGAAGCATCTAATTAGCAGGGAGTATAATTTAACAAGGAGACAAAGATAAATACAGTACAAACCTCTCAAAGAGCTTACAGTCTGATAAGGACTAAAGACATGTTGGCAAATGATTATGAAAGAAGAATATGTTATACACAAAAGAGAGTCTTAGACAATAAGGAATTTGAAAAGAAAGAGATCATGTTTATACCAAGGAGATATTTATCCTAAGAAGGCTTCCTAAGGAGGAGTACACCTGAGTTGGAATTCCATTCCAGGCATGTGGGGTGGTGTGAACAATCAATGGCACTGAGATGGTAGCATGAGAATGAGGATTGGTGAGTAAAGCCACTTTGACTGGTTCATAGAGTAAATGAAAGGGAGTAGTACAAAAAAGGCTACAGTACAATTTGGCTCTAGTGGGATATATTGGAGCCAAATTGTGAAGATCCCTGAAACATCAGATCAGAACTTTATCTGTAGATGCAAGAAAGAATTCTTCCTCTTTCTTTAATCAGTCGAAGTTGGTTTAGTCAATCATAGAAATAAATAATCAATACACCTATCAAGGGATGTTATAGTAATGATCCCTTGGGGGGCTAGGGGGAGGAAATGTACCCACATCATACTTTTAAGTTTAATCTGCAAGATTAGTATTTCCTGCATCACTTTTTAAGTCTAGAAATCAACAAAACAGTAAATCAAGCCCTGATTTGTAGTGTTTGTCAAATTTCGTGATTTTTTTCATTGACTCTTGTGAGTCAATTTGAGCTGGCTTTAGTACACCCCTGTCCTTACCACATTTAAAAAAAGGAGGGGGGCAGTTCTCTTCTCAGCAGAACTTGGTTGACATGAACATTTCTGTTCTGATACCTTGAGATTATACTCCAGTCCCCACTGTTTATGAAATATGGCCATCCTTTTCATGCCATTGATAGCATGTGAATGACTGACTAAATTACTCTAACTGGATGCCAAGAGATTGGCAAGGTCCAAATCAGCAATTCTCTAACAGGTTGGATAGGGAGACCATTCTTTAGACCTATATGTTCTTTGCTATATTTGGTTAGCCAATCTCCCTAAAGAGTTACTGGGTTTACTGATTGTCAGCTTCACAGTCTGTCAGGTTGGTTCATCTGTCAGGATATGGAATTTTGTGGCAGAATTCAGGGACAGTTATCAACTCTCTCTGAAAGACAATTGACTGTGTTGAATTTCTGTGGTAGAAACTGATACAAAATATTGGCTCATAGGACTTAGAGCTGGAAGGTTCTATAAGAAAGACCAACTTCCTCATTCTCCAAGGTTACAGAGATCTGAAATGATTTGCCTTCAGTCACTTAAGTGACAGAACTGGAAATGGAACCCAGGTTTTCTGATTCCTAAACCAATGCACTTTCATAGTGAAAAAATAAGAATATTAGGCCTTCAGTTACTGAGGTATGTTTTGTTTTCCTCTAAGAATAAGGCCCTTAAACATGCATGCAGTTCTTCAAACAACTTATACCCCACACAATCATTCTTCAGGGAACTCTCTTTGTTGTCTCCTGAAAACTGAAAAGTTTTTCCAAAGCTCCTAAACAGGCATATGGAGAACACATTCTTATGGTGGCATGCTCACAATTTAGCATATTCTATTTATGGATATATCACACTATATGCCCCCTTGAAGTCACACAAGCATTATCCATATTCATTATCTGAAAGTCTCAGAAAAATTCTGTCCCTTGGAGAGGGCTTGATGGTAAAGGAATGGAAGCAAAGAAAAACATCACATATGTTTTGTTTTTTGTTTTTTATAGAGGAACTGTAACAAAGCAGAAGAGACTGTCTAACTGCTCTCTTTGGCAAATTTGCAAAAATAGTTTCTGAAATGAAAAGCTACAATGGCTAAATGACTTCATGAAAATAAATATCTAAAACTCCAATTGATATGGATGTACTTGTTATTTTCCTGGCTTTCTGAGTATTTTGAATAGCAACATGTTGATAGACAGCAACCTTTCTAAACACTATACATACAGAATATATTTCCTATCATTTATTTTAAATACACTTTTTTCCCACTCTTTAAAGAAAAAGATATTTATTTGTTCAGTTAAAAAATATTTATTTCCTTTTTTCTGCCATGCCTTAAAGGTAAAATCAGTACCAAATTAGTTTTTAAATCTCCATTAATCAAACACTTCATAAAAATAAATTGTTTCTAAAAACATAATAAATTATGTATATATTCCATATTTACTTAGTATGTTATTTTAACTTATGATTTTGGTTTCAGTTGATTAGCTTATTTGTAAAAATTGCTTTTAAAACATACAATTTCAAGAAACAGGATCAATTCACTTAATGGAAAGGATAAGTCAGGTTCCATTCATATTTTATATACTATCATTGAAATTATCATCTACACTCTGAGTCTTCTCTATTTATGTAGCAATGAAGACTTAAGGCATCCATTTAACTTATGTTGATATCAGATGATGTCTGACAATAATATGGTTTCACTGAAAATTGTAAAAAAGTATGCCAGAATTTGATGGCATTTTTTTCTAGCAAGTTTCATTTTAAGGTATTACATAGAATGATTCAATTTTAATACTTGATGAAAAATAAGAACAGCAAATAGACCTATGATTTCATTGGTACAGAAAACTAGTGGATGTGGAAATTCCCTCTACAAATACAGATTAGCACCTTCTCTGCAATTTGTAGCTTTCGTTATCTAGAGCACCAAGAAATGAAATGACTTGTCCAGGGTCACACAGCTAGTTTGAACCATTAGAGTTAGGAGTTGAAACCAGGGCTTCCTGGCTTTATATCCACTTCACCATGCTGGTCTACAAATGAAATCTCAGTTCTTTTGGAGCTTGAGGAAATCATCATGACTAGCGCTCTAATGGTAATTCCACTGTGCAAATTAATCAAGAATTTTGAAATTGCCCTTTTTTCCCCCATAATTCCCTTCTTGGGAATGAGAGAATGAGAGAAACTAGTTACCTCAGATAAGTAGCATTCTTTGGGAAGGAATTAGATAGGGTTTTTTTTTATTGCTGTTGTTGTTTATGTTAGGCAATTTTAAACTTTAATAGGCTGCAATTACTCTATTTAGAAGTGCACAATGTGCAGGAACTCAATTTGTTCATCTTTTAGAATGCATCTTCAAAGTAACTCTTTCAGCAGCAATCTTTTACACCAAATCACATTATGTAGAGTAGTATTTTTACATTGAAAATTTTCATTGCAAATGGGATATTAACAACAGTAAAATGTCCATCAGAAGTGGCTTAAATTTGACCCTACAATTCCAGGCTCAATTTGAGAAGTAGCAAATTGTAAAACCACTTTCTAGGATATATTCGTTATACATTTTAAAGAGAAGGAAGCACAGTTTTGGAATGCCTGAAATGGAGCAAACATTTGCTATTGTTTCAGAAACAAAGATATTCAAGATCTGTGGCAAAACCAAACATATGATTCATATGTGTAAGTGAAACCATCCAAATATGAGTGATTTGTTTCCAAGAGTGAGTCATTATCTGTTGTCACATTAGTTATTTTCTGATTAGAATATTTGGAATAATTTGTTTAATTTAGAGGCTTCCAATGTATATACTTTTTCTTATAATAAGGCACTTTTGAAAACTCTATTAATTTCCCCTTGCTACTAGGATGCAAATCATTCAGCTCACTTTCCAAAATGGCTCACTAACATCTCGGTGACAGGTCACACTTTACTTGACTCTGACTCATTAAGTCTAGTTTAGGAAAAAAATTGTAAATTTAATGATCATCAAAAGCACTTACATTTCAATATGCAAAAATGAATAAAAAGTAAGACTCTCTTAAACCCATGAACTTCTGTAACATATAGATTTTTTAAATTATATATTAAATTTAACAAAGTAATGATACAATTGCCTTATTTGGGTTCCCATGTAGATTTCATTTATTACCACAATTTTCCTTATTTTTCTGCATCTCTATCATTATCTTATTAACTCATATTTAGTCCCAAGTCAAAGCCTACCTCCTATCCTCATAAAAAATAAGTATGATCCAGAAAAACAAATCAGCACATTGGGAAAGCCTAAAAATGTGTGTCTCATTTTGCACCTCTAATCTATCACCTCTCTGCCTTGAAACACCATTGACTCTTCCAATACTTATCATATGAAGAAATACAAACACTTGTTAACTATACAAGCCTATATGTTTCTTTTGGAGCTCTTTTTTTTTCAAAATGCATTTTACTTAAATAACTTCAGGGTAAATGAGGTCCCTTTAGCTTCCCCTTAGGCAACATGGAGAGCCTGAGTCAATAAAAATCAGTATATCTCCCTCAAGAGAATTCATTTTGTCATAGCATTACAGATTTAAAGTTGGAAAGGATTGTAGAGGTCATCCAATGCAACATTCAATTTGTTCATCTTTTGGAATGCATCTCAGAAGTAACTCTTTCAGTAGCAATCTTTTATACCAAATCACATTATGCAGAGTAGTATTTTTACATTGAAAATTTTCATTGCAAATGGGATATTAACAACAGTAAAATTTCCATCAGATGTGGCTTAAATTTGACCCAATGAAAAACTGAGGCCCAGAGTAATTAAGTGAAGTGGCCAAAGTCACATAGGAAAATGGCAGAGCTGGCTGGGATTTGAATCTTTTTCTCATTAAATGTAATATATTTAAATTTTCTTTTTTTACATATATTTTATGTTTATATGTCCAAATTTAAAATTCTTTAATATGTTGGTAAGGACTGATTAGAATATTTTGTTCTGTGCCTTAAGGAGAGGACACCCCTGCTGGAAAAAAAAAACATAAAAGGTTTTTGGCATTTAATAGACTATTTTCGATGTCTCATATGGAGTCATTAACTTCTTTTTGGTCAATTCTTATTGTCAAGGAGTCATTTTCTTTGGGTAAGATTTTTACCTCTTATTCTAAGCTGTTGTCTTTTCATATCTTTCTTCCACAATCCTCATTTATGTTCCAACCTTTTTCCTTTATGTTCTCATTAGGTTTTTAAAGTCATTTTTAGTTCTTATTTTAAACTCTTGCTTTAATTCTTCTAGGAATTCTAGTTGGATTTGTGTCTAAGCCACCTTTTTCTTTGAGATCTTGCTTATAGATGTATTTGAGTCATCTTTTCTTTTGGATTTATGCCTTGAGCTTTCCTGTCACCATAATAGTTCTTTATGGTGGAATTTTCTTTTTATTTGTTTGTTTGCTCCTTCTTCTAGCCCATTTCTTTATTTTGACTTTATGCTAGTTCTGAACTCTACCCACATCTAGGGGAATTTTCTGGCCTGAGTTTCTGTTCTTTTGCATCCTTCTCTTGCTTCCACAGCCCAGGCTGGGAACCTACAAGTTTTCAGTGCTTCCAAAGTGAGGTCATCCTAGGTGAAGTCTGCTCACTACCCTCCACTACTCTACTTTTCCAAGCTCCTGACCCAGGTTTGAGTTTGTCAGCATATTCCTATTTAGTAGTTTCAATTAAATGCTTCTGGCTTGTGGGAAATCTCCACAGGCTCAGAGCAACTGAACAGCTGATTCCTCTTTGACCTGGGACACCTGCCTTGGCTATGCCACTGAATGCTTCAGACTAGGCTACAGCTAAAACTGAGGCATTGCTCTGCTCCTTGGATCAGAATCACAAAACTTGTATTTGCTTCTGATCTTGTTTCTTGCTCAACACACAGCAAGAGCCTGCTAGCAACCACTTTTCTCTGCAACTTCTAGGTATAGATTCCCCTCCGCAGTCCAGTCCAGACCCGGTCAGTGAGCAACAGAGGTGCAAGATGGCAACTGTTCCTGAGCCTGCTCTTGTTTATGGATCCCCAGAGATTTCTTCCTGCCCAATTGCTTTCTTCCCTTGCACCCAGATTGTATTCTCTTTAAGTCATTGGGCATTGAAGTGCTCTCACTAGACATTCTCCTTGCCAAACCTCATTCCTATTGTCCTCTCTGCCTGCTTTCCTAAGCTGTTTGGGGCTGGGGAAAAAAAATGACTCACTGTTACTTTTTATTTCATTTTCCAATCAGATCAGTCTGGTGGGTTTCCTTTCTGGAAGAAATTTGGTGGAGCAGCTAGGCTGCACATTTTACGGCTACTCTACCAACTTGACATTCCTACTCAATAGACTTTTTTTTGAAATATAATTTAATTGACATATTTTGTTATTGTCGTTCAGTCATTCAGTCATGTCTGACTCTATGACTACTCAGACCATCACATGTCATTATTGTCCATGGGGGTTTTTTGGAAAATATACTGGAATGGTTTGCCATTTCATTCTCCAATGGATTAAGGCAACAAAGGTTAAGTAACTTGCCAAGGGTCATAGAACTGGTGAGTGTGTGAGGGCAGATTTGAAATGAGGTCTTCCTGACTCCAGGGCCAGCATTCTATCTACTGGCTACCTAGCTGCCTCCATTTTGTTTTTATATTGTATAAATTTATCTCTTTCTTTCTCCCTCAACCCTTCCAGAAAGCCATCCTTATAAGAAAGAATTTAGACTCTGAGTCTAAAGTCTGGAAAGGTCTTTGGAAGTAGAAAGAGCACTAAATTATAAGTCAAAAGATAGAGGTTTAAATACCAGCTCCTTCACAGTTTGATTTTGAACAAGGCACTTAATTGCTATCTCAGTTTCCTTACCCATAAAATGAGAGAAAATACTTTTTGCCACAATAGAGCTCCTATGTGGATAAAATAGATAATGGACATAAAGTATTGTATAAATGTTAGTTCTTCAGTAACATTGTGTGATGATCAACTATGATAGACTTAGCTCTTCTCAGCAATACAAGACAATTCCAAAAGGCTCATTATAGAAAATGTTATCCACATCCAGAGAAAGAACTATGGAGTCTGAATGCAGATAGAAGCACATTATTTTCACTTTTTTTGTTTTTATTTTGTTTTTGTGGCTTTCCCCTTTTGCTCTTTTTCTTCTTTCACAACATAACTAATGTGGAAATATGTTCAAAATGATTGCACGTATATAACTTATATCAGATTGCTTATCATCTTGGAGGGGGAGGAAGGTAAGGAGGGAGAAAATTTTGGAACTCCAATTGTTATAAAAATTGAATGTTGAAAACTACCTTTGCATGTAATTGGGGAAAAAAATGCTATTTACAAAAAAAAAAAATAAATGTTAGTTCCTATGATTATCTAAATAGACCTCCCTCCCACCTAACTCAGGAATCCTTTTAAAACATCTCTAATATGACTATCCAGCTTCTCCCTGAAATATCCCAATGACAAGGGATTTACTATCTCATGAGATAGCCCATTCAGTTTTAATTGTTAGGAGTTTCTTCCTTATCCTGGGCAAAATTTTCTTTCTTGTGAATTTTACCTATTATGGCTTTTGTTTTGGTGTTATCTTTATCTTTGCTATCAAAACCCAAAACAGTTTAAATCTATTTCCCTTCCTAATTTCAGCTATTCAGATATTTTAAGGAAGCTTTCACATGTCCTCTGTTATCTATTCTTCAAGCTAACATCTCCAGTTCCTAAAACCAATCTTCATATGCCATTGCTTTAAGTCCCATCATAATCCTCATTGCCCTTCTTCAGTTTATCAGTGTTTCTCTCAAAGTATAAAACTGCAAAGAATATCCTAGCTACTATTTGACTAGCAGAGTCAAATGAAATTATTTCCTCCCTCATTCTGGAAACCATACATGTGTAATCTTAGTTTCCATTAGCTATTTTGGCAACCACATCACACAGTTGACCCATAATACATTTGCAGTCCATTCGGATGCCTCAGTCTTTCTCACGGGGACTACTCTTAAGTCATGTAGACTCCATTCAATGCTTGAGTAGTAGTTTTTGGACCCTGAGTACAGAGCTTTGTAATAACTCATTTAAAAATTGCATCTTGTCAGATTTAGGCCATCATTCCAGCTTGTTGATGTTTTGCTAATTTTTAGTTCTGCAATTCAGTGTATTAGCTATCCCTTTTCACTTTTTATCATCCATGGATTTCAAGTCATCTATATCTTCATCTAAGTTATTGATGAAGATTATGAACAAGAGAAAGCAAAGGTCAAATCCACTTGATGCCTCCCTTCAGACTGACATAAGTCCATCAATAAACATATCTTGAGTATGACATTCAAACAGCTATGAACCACTTAATGGTATTATCCAGTCAACATTTATTCCTATTGCCCCAAAGGATATTGTGGGATAGTGTGTCAAGTGTCTTGATGAAATCTACAATGCAAATATCCTTCTTTTGCAATGTTCTTATCTGCCAGTCTGATAACCTTATTTTAAAAAGGATGGATGACATTCCTCATAAATTTATACTGACTTCCTTTGACCTTCACTTTTCTGAATTGCTCACATAACAGTCACATAGTTTCTCAAATTTCCCTTTTCCTTGCTAAAAAGTATGACAACTTTTAGTCACCTCATTTTTTCCTCATCTTTGCCAATACCTACACACCTCCATAATTATCAAAAAATCATGGACAATAACATCTTCAAGTATTTTTAGCATCCTAGTATATAATTTACCTGAGTCTAGGAACTTGAACTCATTCAGAACAGATACAGCTCTCTGATGTTTTCACTTGCACTTTAATTCCCCCTAAAATGTGTTTATTTTACCCATTATACTTTGAAAGCCATTTTCCTTGGTTAAGAAATTTTTTTAAAATAGAAGTCCAATACTCTTACTTATCTGTTAACATTATGCTTTGTGCTTCCAGAAGCCTACTCCTCTTTTTTTTCTTGCTTTAAGCATCTCTTAAAAACAAACCCTTTTTCTATTAATATTTTCTGTAAGATTTTAGATCATTTTGTGCTTTAACCTTCCTGATATTATTCTTACAAGTCTGAACCACTGTTTTGAATATGTCCTTGATTATGTGATCATCTTTTCATCTTCTGTATGCATAGTCTTTTTAGATCTGAATTATCTATAAAATTTATTTTCTCTAGAATCCTCCTTTTTCTTCCTCATTGAATCACTCACAGTTATAGTTTAAGATTTTAATTTTTAAGATCCTTCCCCCTATTTTGGATCATATCTACCCATTTAAGGTGTCAGGTGATGTTATACATATTGCTTATTTGAATTTTTTAATAGGTTTTTGTAAATTCAACTGTGTATGCATGTGTGTATATGTGTGTGTGTATGTGTAGACCAAGCTTGATATATGTATGTATATACATATATGTCAATACATATGTCTCCTTAGGTTGACATATATGTATATACATGCATATTTGTGTGTGTATATATATGTATATGTGTGTGTGTGTGTGTGTGTGTGTGTATGTGTACAGCTTGGTGTCCTTAGCTGTAGCCACAGTCCCACATGACCGACCAGAGTTAGAGAACAATTTGAATGTTTTATTATATAGGCTTCTGATACACATTTACTTACAGTTGATTTGTGGCTTACTAAGTGGCACTTACTCTCAACTAGCTCAGCTCTATTGATATTCATGGGTATCTTTATAACTTGAGAAGCCACCCATAAGCCCATTCAAGGGGTAAGTCATGCTTTCCTCTATCATTAGCCTGGCATATTTCAGGTAGGCAGTTAGGTGACCTAGTGGATTAAGAACTCGGAGTAAGAAAACCTTAATTCAAATCCAGTATGAGATACTAGTTATTTGACCTTGAACAGGTCATTTCATCTTTCTCAGGCTCATTTTCCTTATCTATAAAACAAGAAATAATAGCACCAGCCTCAAAGTTGTTTGAAGACCAAATTATATGTATAAAGGACATTGTAAACATTAAAGCATTACATAAATGGTAGTTATTATTAGTATTATTGACAGAACTTTTTCTTTTGTGTAACTGTGTAATTGCTCACTGTCATATACTTTTGACTTTGGGAGTGTAAATCCCCTAATTTAGTGGGATTTCCCACTCTTTTCTTCTTTTGCCACATTTACACATAGGTGCCTTCTTCTTTCATCTGGTCCCCTTTATCCTCATTGGTATTTACCCAGGCTTATTCCCTCTCTAGTTATCCCTAGGGTAAATCTTCCAGGTGAACATGAAGTTTTCAGTCAATTACTACAATGTATATTCTGTTGTATTTGCAATATTTCTCTCTAAAAACTTCCTGTGTGTCTGGTGGCCTTGAATTCCTCCCCAATATGCCTCTCCATTTTATCATTAAAACAATTTCTAATTAATGGTCATATTTACCCCTTATCTCTCTCTCTAGAGAGATGTACCTTTATCTCTTGACTTTACCTCTAATTCTGCTATTGCAGTTTTCCAAGTCCTCTGTCAATTCACTTCTTCCCAACCCTCCCCCCAACAAGAATTTGACAGACATTCAATCAGTTAAGAAGTCTATATGATCATGTTCTCCATAGAAATGTTCTCACTACAGATAACAGTTAGGAAATCTGCCAGTACCACCCTCAGCAGAATGCCATGGAATCTTATAGGATGCACCATCATCCAATAGCCCAATTATCCATTTCCCAGATGTCAATAGTTCAAGAGTCAAGTCAGTCAATAAACATATATGAAGCACCTACTATGTGCCAACACTGTGTTAAGTGCTGGAGATGCAAATAAGAAAAAGAAAGAGTCCCTATCCTCAAGGAGTTTACAATCAAATGAAACACAACACATCAAAGAAAGCTGAAAATGGTGATGGAAAGAGAAGCAGGTACCCAACACAACAGTGCGATGAAGTTCAGTTTAAGGAGTGTAGCTGGTGGGAAATGAAGAGATGGCTTGTCTGTGAGCCCTCTTTAAGTGGTGGCTTTAGAAGTTCTTTGTTCCATACTTAAGCCCTCCAATCAGTGGGTCAGGGAGAGTTCTCTCCACCTTAAGTAGAATAAAATCACCAAACTGCAAAGAAGTTTGAGGAATCATCTAGTTCACTGCACAAGTGATGCTGTAAACAAAAATTCATCCAGAACACCAACTCTATCCTATGCTTGAAAAAGCACAATTCTTTTCACTTTTTTTGTTTTCACTACATAGGTATTTGAATTGAGTTAAAATATTCCTAAATGGAAGGTTGTAGTCATCCTTGACAATCCGCTCTAGTGTTTAATAGACCTGGCTGTCAGGAAACCTTTTGGCCTAAATGCCTGTTGTTGAGCAGTTGTGGTCTAGGGTGAAAATACCTAGATTTGGAGTCAGAAAACTGGGTTCAAATCCCATCTCTTTCCAACTAAGATCATTGAGGTAGTGCACCCCCAGTGTTGTTTCCCTTTATTAGACTGTGACCTTCTCAAGAGTATGTACTCTCATTTTTCTCTTTGTATCCTCAGCTATTAGCATAGTGCTTTGCATATAGTAAGTGCCTGATATATTTTTGTATTCATTCACTCATTCAGTCATTTCATCTGTATCTTGTCTTTTCATTTTCCCATCTGTAAAATGGGAGAAAGAATGTCTGGACTCTTTAACATCCACTATGTAGTTGTCAGGATCAATTGGAATAATACATATTAAATACTTTGTAAGTTGTGAAACACTATACAAATATCAGCTACAATACTGATATTGATCAAATGATTGGTAATCATCTAATATGTTTTTAAATTTCTCTCTTTTGGAAAGAATATTATTTTTATTGGCTTCTAATTCTTATGGGGGAGGGGAGTGGATATTAGTTATGGTTTTTTTTCCTAAACATAATTCAGTAGAGGCTTAAAATCTACCTTATAGGTTAATTTAGGCACAAGGATATTCAATTTGTTTTCATTGTGCGGGTGTTTGGGCTTGTAATTAATTTTTCCAACATATTCTAGTTTCGTGTCTTTTAAGTAGGATGTACTATTTTTACATATTGGACTTAATACAGTGACCTATATTCTAGAACCACTGGCCACAGGGAAGCATACTTTTAGAGCAGAATTGTTAACTATTTTTGTGTCATGGACCCTTTGGGGGTTCTTATAAAGTCTATGGATCCCTTTCTCAGATTAATGTTTTTTTTAATTCAATTCAATTTATTTTCATTTCCAAATTCTCTTGTTCTCCATTGCCCCTCCCCCAATCATTAAGAAGGTAAGGAAAACAAAAACCATTACAAATATGTTTAGTCACACAAAACAAATTTTCACAATGAAAGAGAAAGAGAAGAAGGAGGAGGAGGAGGAGGAGTAAAGGGGGAAGAAAGAAGGGAAGAAGGAAGGAAGGGAGGAAGGGAGGGAGGAAGGAAGGATGGAGGGAAGGAAGGGAGGGAGAGAGGAAGGGAGTGAGGGAGGAAGGGAGGAAGGGAGGGAGGGAGGGAGGAAAGAAGGAGGAAGGAGGGAAAGAGAAAATATGATTCAACCTGCATTCAAAGTCCATCAGCTCTATCTAGAAGTAGATAGCATGTTTCATCATGAGTCCTTTGGCCATTGTGTTGATAAGAATTACTAAGTTTTTCTAGATTGATTATTATTAATTTTGCTATTACTATATAAATTGTTCTCTTGTTTCTGCTCAATTCATTTTGTATCAGTCCATACAAGTCTTTCCAGGTTTTTCTGAAACCATCCCCTTCTTCACCTCACAGCACAGTAGTATTCCCTAACATTCATGTATCATAACTTGCTCATCCATTCCCCAATTGATGAGTACTCCTTTAGTTTCAATTCTTTGCCACCACCAAAAGAACGACTATAATTTTTTTTTGTACATATGAGTCCTTTTCCTCTTTCTTTGATCTCTTTGGGATAGAGACCTAAGAGTGGCATCACTGGCTCAAAGAGTTTGCTCAATTAAATATATTTTTGGAATAGTTCCAAATTACTTTCCAGAATGGTTGGACTACTTCACAGGTCTACCAGCAATGAGTTAGTATTCCTAATTTCTCATATCCCCTTTAGGATTTGCCATTTTCCTTTTTTGTCATCAAACCAATTTTATGGGTGTGAAATGGTTCCTCAGAATTATTCTAATGTGCATTTTCTAATGGTTAATGATTTGAAGCATTTTTTCATATAGTTATTGATAACATGGATTTTTTTTTCCTCTAAAAACTGTCTCTTCATATTCCTTGGCCATTTATCAATTGGGTAATGGCTCTTATTATGAATTTGACTCAGTTCCCTATATATTTGAAAACCTTTATCAGAGCTTCACCAGAGAAACCTGTTTCAAAAGATTTTTTTCCTAGTTTCCTGCTTTTCTTCTAATTTTTGCTCTTTGGTTTTACTTGTGCAAAATCTTTCAATTTTATTGAATCTAAGTTATTAATTTTACCTCCTGTGAACCTCTCTATCTCTTATTTGGTAATGAACTATCCATAGATCTAACTGGTGATTTCTTTCATATTCAACGAATTTACTTATGTTGAAATGTTTTCATAATATTTTAAAAAGCAAGTTCATAGACCCCAGGTTAAGAACTCCTGTTCTAGGAGAGAAAGAGTCACCTTAGAGTCAGTGAGACCTAGGATCAAGTTCTGATTCTTATACATACTATCTATATGAACACGAACAAGTCATTTAACCTTTTAATGCCTCCAACTTATAGGTAGTGCCAAGATTATAAACTGCAAATAAGGCATACATATTGATAGAGGACGATTCCACAGTAGAAATTTTCCACTCTCATGAAATCAGAGGTCTATACCAAATAATACTTATTATTATTTGTAATAACAATAATAGTGGCAAAAATTTTAGAATAAGGAATTCACAAGAGAACCATATTAAGAATAATAAATTTTACTGAATTTAAACAGGGATTAAAGCATAACTGGAGAGGTACATTCTTTTGAAATGTGAGAAATGAGCATAATTATACCCTCCAACATCAATGGTGACAAATAAACTTAGAAAACATATCCCCTCGCATCTACAACCTATCTGTACTTATTGCTGGAACTGGTCCTATATGCATTCATTAAAATGAATATTTGTAGAATGGCACTCCAGCAAACTGCCTCCGATAGAGCAGTGACTATAGTTGCTGATTTTGTTGGGTCCAGCCTTTAAAAAAATGATCTTGCTTCATAAAATCTTCTTAGGATCATAGAAAGATTTAGAAATCTCTCAGAGATTCTGAAAAAAATTCACCTCTATTCATTTCAATGAAAAGAAAGCGAAAAGAATTATTGCTAAGTTGACACAATGATCGGTTTTTCCTGATTTTCTTTAGTTCATCTTCTGAAATACCTATGTGTAGCAGGGGTAATTATTTGCCTGCTTGCTTTCTAACAAAAATGTAGCTTGCCTTCTATACAGATTCTTTTTGTTTTTGTTTTTGTTTTTTAGGCAACTGGGGTTAACTGACTTGCCCAGGGTCACACAGCTAGTAAGTGTCAAGTGTTTGGTCTGAGGCTGGATTTGAACTCAGGTCCTGGGCCGGTGCTCTATCCACTGTGCCATCTAGCTGCCCCCAAATTCTTTTTATTAAAAAAAAAAACATCAGAGCAGTTCATTCTCTTATTTTGGGAAAGGAAGAATTGTTGGTATTAGTAGTTACTTGTTATTGTAATCATGGTAGAAATGATAGACAGTTTCCTAGAGTACTATGTCTGGATTATTCCCCTATCACATGCAACCTTTTATTTAACTTGTGTTCTTGTCATATACCCTCTAGAAGATGATAAACTCTTGAGAGCAGGGACTCTATCTTGTTTTATTGTTGTATCCTAATGCATGATGCATATATGAATACATGATGACTTATTATTTCATCTTGGGGATTTCCTATTACGTGAATTTTCTCCACCAAAGGACATCGCAACTGATCCATTCCTTAATACCTAAGTCCAAAAGAGGTGTCTAAGACACAGAGAGGTTAAACTTTCCTGCTGCTAAGCCTGTCATTCTATCCACTAAGCCACACTACTGTTTCTTACGCATCGTAGATGATTAATAATCATTTATTGAATTAAATTGAGGTCTGACCATATAATAAGTGAATTAATTTCTAGGAGCAAATGTCCAACCCACATGTCATGCAATAATCATGCATACTATAAACAGTTATTTGCTAAATAATAACCCTTTGGTGACTCAGTGGATTGAGCACTGGCCCTGGAATCACAAAACTCTGAGTTCAAATCTGGACTCAGACACTTGCTAGCTATGTGATCTTGGGCAAGTCATTTAACCCCATTTGTCTCAGTTTCCTCATCTGCAAAATGAGCTGGAAAAGGAAATGGCAAACCAATCTAGTATCTTTGCAAAGAAAACCCTAAATGGGGTCAAGAGGATTGGACACAACTGAAACGACTCAATAGTAGATGGGAGTGAGAACATTTTTTTCTTCCAGGAAGAGTTCTTTACAGAGAACATGAAACCTGATTAACTGTATATGGTATTCCTTTTCCACTTCTTCCTTCTTAATAATCATTGCAACTTGCTCATGCAGGTACATTGAACTCAGTGATACTTTAAATCTAGGATACTTAAGGAATTGGGCCAAATGGTTGTTAAATGCACATCTATTCATGGTCTTTGCGTTTGTGAAAGGGGAAATAATGGAAACAACACACACGTTTGTGTGTGTTTATAGTATATGTATGTGTGTATATGCACATATATACATATATGTATATGTATACGTGTGTGTGTGTGTGTGTGTGTGTGTGTGTGTGTATATATATATATATATATATACATACATACATAAAAGCATTTATTTATGCTCTGGAAGTTAACTCTTGAGTTGCCGAGCAAGCCCCGTCTCTGATGGTCCACTCATAGGAAACTGTCTCCAAAGTAATTTGCCTTCCTTGAACCCCCAAAGGATCAGACACAGTATTATGCTGTATATTATACTTACTGGGCATAAACTCAATGTTTGGTGTACCCTAGAAATTGTTAAAATAGTTGTTGATTCAAAATAAAACTATCTACTGCTGTTACACCTGGTAAAGTTTCATACCAGTATAGTTAAAAGCCCTGATGGATGAAATTAGAAATTATAATCATGATTAATAATAAGCAAAACCAAATCATAATTCAATAAGTGTGAAAAAGGAGATGTAATCACCATAAAACCTACTCAAGGTCAGTGATCCATGACCTTCTGTTTCTACACAGTGACCCCAGATCTCAATTTAAAAACTGAGAAAAAATAAATGAAGTTACCATAAATTCCATCAAAGGTCAGTGACTCATGACCTCTTTTTATTTTTTCCATGATTAACCTACATTGGAAACCAATGAGTCATTGATTATGACCCTAAGGTTTAAATAGGAAATTTTGTGAAAGCTGAGTTATGGCTGATTATGACATTCTAAGACAATAAGCTGTGCTAATGAAATGCCCAGACTAATTTGACTATTTTGAGAATTAAATTTTAGCTTTTAAAAAATGTAGTAAAATCCTTTACTTAGTCTTCATCTTGCAAACAAATTTCATATGGCTTAGGAATAAATACAATGTATTCAGAACAAATCTGATACTTTTTTGTCACTCATCTAACCTGGAGAACCACAATTTTTTTTAACATATGTATGATATCTTGTCTCCCTCCTCCTCAATAAAATCACTAATTAGGCAGAGAATAAAAAGAACAGACATTAAGAAAATTAGCTATTTGCATTTGAACTATTCTTTGTATGCTGTCAACATTACAGACAAGTAATTGTGTAGAAAAAGTGCTTTAACATAGACTTATAAAGGAAATTTGTACTGTGAGAAAACAGATGGCTCAGTCATTTAGTGAGATTGAAGGACAACCAATGGACAGCCCACATGGCCAAGAGAATGAGAAGAAAGTCCCAAGCATATTGAGTGGATTCCCTGTAACAAATTTCTGGAAGGAAGTGCGTGAAAGTTACAAGATGGGCAAACATGAATGTGTTGCTATCCATACCTTTGGAGGGAATACCTTCATCAGTGAGGTCACACATCCATTGGTTGAGTTTGTCTTGTCTTTTAGGGAGTTTTTTGTCCAGCCATGACTCTAACATATCATCATATTCATGCTTCCCTTCCCCAAAGACAGTTAAAAATCCAAATTGTCTTAAATGTAGTTGTCCTTTTCTGCCCAATATTTCTTCTGACAGCAGTCAAGAATTGATGACACAGCAGTGTCTATTATTTTATCTTCATGTAAATATACTTTTAACATTTTAATAAAGTGTAAGAGACATTTATTTCATTTTTCATATCCCTAAAATACTTAGTTGAGTAGACAGAATAGAAATCTTTGTTTATCCCAGCAACTTACAACAATATAATTTTATAAATTAGTGTTTCAACTAAAGTGATACTCTATTGGGGGTAGGGGATGCAGAATACAATTAATCCCGCAAAGTTCTAGCTACTACAACTAAGAAACTGTAGTTTCAAACTAAAATTTACATAACAGTGTCATTTTCATATTTGGCTTTGCATGAGGAAAAAGGCACAAATCATTTTGATTCTCAGAATAGATTTTCCAAAGTCAGGATACTCTTTCTTTATATATTCATTCCCCAAGGAATAAATTAAAGTTCTATTCTCTCAATAAGGATCATTGTTAAGCTGTTCAGTAGCATATGTTATGGCATCCAAGTTGTATACTCTTTAAATGTCTTTTGGTTTTAATGTTTTGGCACATAATTTAAAGTATGAATATGCCTTCCCAAGTCCCAAAGGAGAGATGGGGAAAATAAGCTTCAAAGTCCATTTTATTAAGATGTACTTTTAAAAGTCTATATATTTTTCTGCATATATTATACATTCTATGTGTCTGAACACGTACAGACATACATATATGTGCATGTGTGTGTGTGTGTTTGTGTGTGTATAAATTGGTCTGTTCCCTTTGACTAATTCATTATCATATGAACTCAAGAAAAATTGATAATTTTGTCATGGTAGGAAAATTCTCAATACCACCACAGATCATAAGCCATCTACTGTATGACTTAGCAAATAAGGGAATTGTCTAAGGAATACAAAGATTAAATGACAGGGTCACATAGACAGTAAACGTTACATGTGGGATTTGAACCCATTTCTTCTTGACTCCAAGCCTCAGAGTGCTTTCTAGTATGTAACATTGCCTCTATAATTTATAGACAGCATAAAATTAAACTAGTAGACTGAGTATACTGCTTATGTTCAGAACATTCCTTCTCTGATTTATAGATAACCATAACTGACCTACAAGCATGTATTAAATACTCACCATGTACTGGGCATTATTAAGCACCAGAGACACAAAGAGAAAAACAAAACAACTTCTACCATCAAAGAGCTTATATTTTATCAGCTGGGGCATCATGTGTGCATGTAACCATATACAAATACACAATAAATATAAGCTAATGGGAAATTGGGAAACAGGCACTAGGAGTTCAAGATAAGATTGAAGTAGGAGTTGACATTTGAGCTGAGGTCTGAAGGAACCTAGGCATTCTAAGGCGAGGAAGAAATGCATTCTAAGTATGGAGGGGAATCTATACAAAGACACAGAGTTAAGATATTGAAGGTTATGTGTAAGGACCAACAAGAAAGTCAGTTTTGTTGAATCAAAGAGTGCAAGGGAAATAATATATAATAAGCCGGGAAAGGTATGTTGAAGTCAGATTATAAAGGTCTATATAACAAAGGAATTTGCATCTCATTCTTTGTGTAATAGGGACTTAATGGAGTCTACTGGGGAGGGAGTGACATGGTTAAACCTGTGGTGTAGGAACATTACTTTGTCAGCTGTATATAGGCTGTATTGAAGAGATGGGAGATTTGAGTCAAGAAAATCAATTAGGAAGGCTATTGTAATATTCTATGTTGTGGGTGATGAGGGTATGAACTAGAGTGATGGCCATGTGAGTAAAGAGAAGGGAATAGATGTGAAAGAAATGGCAACAAATCAACAAGACTTGGTAACTGATTGGATAGGCTGGGTGAGGAACAGTAAGAATTTGAGGATGATTCCATGGTTGTAAACCTGGATGCCTTGACAAAAACAGTAAAGATCAGGAGAGGTGTGGGTTTAGGGGGGAAAATAATGTGTTCTTTTTTTGGATATGTTGAATTTGAGATGTGTACAAAACATCCAGGGTTGTTATTATATAGAATCACTTAATCATGTTCACAGACACACATACAACATAGAGTAGTATCTCTAGGTTTAGGTCTGTCCACTAATGCCAACATTCCATGTATGTTTCAATATACATATATATATATATATATATATTTGAATATACATGTATATTCACATGTATTTTGACCTATATTTCATTTAGGTACCTGGGTGAGTTAAAATTTATTTTTCTAATATGTACTCTAGGCCTTTTCATAAGTGTGGGTAGAGTTAAAAATATATGCCTGAATTTCCACCTTCTCAATATTTATATGGTTCATAATCTTAAGTCATTTGAAGCATGTTCCATTTAAGTGTAAAGTGAGGGCAGCTAGTTAGTGTAGTTGATAGAGCACTGGGCTTAGAATCAGCAGACTCATCTTCATGAGTTCTAATCTGGCCTCAGACACTCATTAGCTATGTGACCTTGGGCAAGTCACTTAACATTCTGTGTCTCAGTTTCTCATCTGTCAAATGAGCTGGAAAAGGAAATGGCAAACTGCTTTAGTATCTTTGCCAAGAAAACTCCAAAATGGGGTCACAAAGAGTTGGACATGACTAAAATGACTCAACAACAACAAAAATGTAAAGTGAACTGCACATTTTGGCCAGTTAGAAATGATTAACAGCTGTTAAAATTGACTGATATTATAGTACATAAGCAAATGCATTCAGCCCTTTCAAGGAGTCTAGTGTAAATTTTACCATGAAGAGCCAATTTAAAAATTTTTAAAGGTAAAAATCAATTTGTGGGGTGTTTGAGAAGGGAAGGGAGTATTTAGTCCATTTCAGTCTGCTAATTTCTGTTTCGATCTAATGTTTTTGGAAACGAGCTGGAAATACAACACTGAAGCAGATTGGCTTGATTACAACGTGTAATGATCATTGTAAGGACTACGCAGATTGAAAACAGTTACCAGGTCCAGTATTGACAATACCAGGATTCCTACCCTGCCTTTTACATTATCAAACAGAAGCACCAGTGAAAAGTTTAAGTGACGTTATTATACCAAATATATTAAACCTGCCAAAGTGTGTTTCCTATTTCATCATCCCAGTAACCAACTTTTGCTGATGATATGAGGGAAGTCATTTGAAATGCCAACATTCTGGTCATCAGAGTAGCTGAAACCAGGGAAATCAAGTTCTTAATTCAGGGTTACCCCATGAGTCACCATGGTAGCTGAGAAGAGAAAACAAGAGGAGCATAGCAGCTTTTTTTAACCCATCTTGTATTTATCCCATCTTAACTTTAAAGGGCAAAAGTTACTTAACAGTAAGAAATTTTTCTTGTGTATTTCAAGATTTTTAACTTAAGGAGTTAAGTGGGGTAGCACTACATTCAATTTACTATAATAGGACAATCAAGGAATCAGCAGCAGAAGCAACATTGGCATAATTTTTGAGGGCTTTTGCCTTCTCAAAGTGTATTACAGGTGTCTAAAAAATCTCAGTGCAATTTTAAGCATTACTAGTTTTAAACTGTACTGAGATTTTCTTTAAGCAAGCAATTAATGCTTAAAACTGCACTGAGACTTTTCATCACCTTGTTTATCATCATTTTTAAGCCTCACAACAATCTTGTTTTGGCTAAAATAGATAATAGATGAATGAATGAATATGCATTATTAAAAAGTTACTTTGGGCCAAATATTGCACTCAGCAATAGGGATGCAAATAAAAAAGGAAAAACAATTTCTACCCTCAAGGAGCTTACATTCTAATAGTGAAAGACACACATATAGAAAAATGGTGACAAAGAGGCACTTTAACCAAAAACACATCTTTTCCATGAATAACCTCAGAGTTTATCATCATGGTTACAGAACTGGAAAGCAGGGAAGGGGAAGGAGTGGCTTAGAAAGTGAAGGACAACAAAGAAACTAGTGAAAATATGGTTGGAGGGCAGGAAGGAAATCATGGCTGGGGTCTGCCAGAAATTGTGGGCCAGGTGAGGCATTCAACAGTCAGGATAGCAGGGTCCCAGGCAGAAGTTCAGGAGATAAAAGGGTTAAAAATTCCAGAGGCCAAGACGGGTATAAGAAGATATTGGAAAAGAGGGTGATTATTATGTCCATTTTACACAGCTGTTAAATATATCTTCTTATAGGGAACATCTGACAATGTCACCCTACTATTCAATAAATTCCAGTGGTTCCCTACTGCCTCCAGGCTCAAATACATAATCCTCTGTTTGTCTTTTAAATACTTTCATAACCTGGTCCCTACCTACTTTTCTAGTCTTCTTACACCTTACTCCTCCCTTTTCTGACCCCTCATTGTACTGGATTCCAATGGGATCAAGTGATACTTATTTCCTTTTTGTTCCTCAAATATGAAACCTCATCTCCTAATTCCATTCATTTCAACTGATGGTCCCCTATGCCTGCATCTCTTTCCCTCTTCATCTCTGCATCCTGGCTTCTTTCAAATTTCATCTAAAGTCCCACCTTATGCACAAAACCTTTCCCCATACTCCTTAATCTTAGTGCCTTCCCTCTAAGTTTTTCCCCTATTTATCCTGTTATATATTTGTACATAATTATTTTCATGTTGTCTCCCCTATTATCTGAGCCTCATGAGGACAGGAACTTACATTGTATAGCCAGCATTTAATACAGTGCCTGGCATAGTGTTAATTGACTAAAGATCAGAAAACTTAAATCTCTTGCTAGTGGTCACACAGCTAGTAAGCATCAAGGCAAGATAGAAATTCAGGTCTTTTTTATTTCAAAATCTGCAATGTATCTAGCCACACTGCCTCCCATGGGTGATTGGGACCTATGGAAGTGGAGAGAAGGTACTCAGAAAATGGATATAATTGTATTACTCAACCTGGAAAACTTTTCTATATTCTGTATCTTCTTTGCACTATCTTAATAATATTTAATATATCTGATATCTTTAAAAATTGACTAACATGCTTTTATCTCTATTGTGTGAAAATCATCCTAGAAATTGTGTCCTCAAGCACAGTCTCTTAACTCCAATTCCTTGTATTTTCAGAGACTTACTGAGAAAATTTGGTAGTTATAAAATGGTATATCTTCTAGAGAGAAGAGAGAGGGTACAGGAAAATGGGAGCTGAAAAATGACTATTGACAATATCCCTTTATTTTTACAAGCTGATTTTTAATTGGGTAAAGAACTAAAATTCAGGATTGGGGTTTTAATATCCAGGGGTTTGGGCCTCCACACTCTGCAGCATATTCATGCCAAGGATCATAGAACCATGAAGCTTACCATACAACTGAAGATGATCCAGTTAGGAGAAGAGTAATCAGTTTGGATAATGTAATAGATGCTATCCCTAAACAACTAATTAAGCTTTATTAAAAAAAAAAAAACTTACCATGTGAAAAATAAGATCTAAACCAATATAAGACCCATAAAATGTAATGAGAATTTTGTTAATATAAAATAAAACTGTAGGATTTGAAAAACAAGAATTCAATGTTACCTTAAGGCAATTGTTCACCCACAACAATCTTAGATTATCTGACTTACATCTAGAATTGAAAAAAAAAAAACCAGAGTCAACAGTATATGTGGGTAAAAGCAATAATCAGGTCTAAAAGGGACTTCAGGGAATGTTAACCATGGGTCATTGACTTTAAGTTGTTTTGTTTTTTGCATTTTGATTATCATATTTCAATATAATTTATTTCCTTAGTAATCCAATGTATTTAAAAACAATATTCTGAGAAATGGTCCATAAATTTCACCGAATTGTCAAAGGACTCCATGACACACACAAAGAAGTTAAGAACCCCTGAATTCAGTGAAAGCAGAGAGTCTGTCCCCATATCCTAAGAAGGAGGGATCCTTCATTAATCAATCCTAACTTTTAGGGAGGATTTTTTTTTAATGGAATAAATGATAAAGAAGTGAGGAACACATTCCTCAACATGCTGTGGCTTTGTTTCCAAATGACCCAGCTTTAATTTCTCTTGAGGAATTAACCTAGAATATGGAGGTTCTTTCTCTTTATTCAATAAGTGCTTTAGCCTTTATTTGGATAATCAAGCCCCTCCAAAATCCAACTCTAACATACCTTCCCAATTTTATTTCACACATTCTTCTTTGTACGTTAATTAAGTACGTATGATACTTTTGACATGGAAACTAATTAGTTTGTATGTAAATAGTTCCTGAGCAACATTAGATGGTTGCATTGACATTTAATGTAATTTTTATCAAAAGGTTTAATGATAAAAAGAATTCATTTCCAGACACCACCACATCTGCTAACATCTTAGCATTAGTAGCAAAAAGGCAAAAGCAGACAGATGTGACTAGAAATATGAGAAGTGATACATGTAGGAGTAAGAGGAGGCCACGGTTTAAGATATGTCCAAGTATAATAGTCAAGACCTAGACAAGGAAATAAAGAGTTAAGGTTGTAAAGGCCAGAGGCCAAGAAACATTTCATTACCAGATTTTAGGGACAGACGAGCCTCAAATTCTGTAGAGCCACCACCAAAACCAGTGAAAAATCATAGTATGAAATAGGTAAGCAGTACAGGAATTCAAGAAGCTAAAAAGAGAACTCAGACAATGCTCAAAAGTCAGAGTCATGAAAAAATTCATTTTGTAAGAAAAGAATTGATTTTTAGTATGCAGATGATGATATATGAAAAAAAACTTGGTGGGCTATCTGGATATTTTTATCTGGAAAAAATTCTGGAACTCTTTTTTTATAATTAAATATTTTATTACAAACAACATTAAACATCAATATTGTATAAACACCTAAACTCAATCTTACATTCATAGAACAAGTTAACTTATGACACAGGGCATACTTTCTCTTAAACTGTAGGAAACTTCTTTGAAACATCATTTATTTTAAAAATAATCATGTTCACAGAATAGTAGGAGTGGAAGGGATATCATGAGCCACGTAGCTAATTCCTGACTCATAGAGCTGTCTATAATATCCCCAAGAAGTGACCATCCAGCTTCCACTTATAATCCTACAGTGAAGAGAACTCAATACTTTCTAAGGCAGCTGATTATACTTTTGATCAGCTCTAATTGTTATTTTCCCTTATTTGAAGCTGAAATCTATTTTCCTATCAGTCTTAAAATATCACCTGTATGTTCCAAATGTCTTTTGAACCCTGGCCACCTCCTAAGACTTAGCACACTATTTCCAACTGCAACTGGAGTATCTCCAGATTAATAATCCTCTAGTACCTCAAATATAGGGGCAGCTAGGTGGTTCAGTGGATAGGGTGCTGAGCCTGGAAGTCAGGAAGACTAATCTTCCTGACTTCAAATCTGGCCTCAGAAACTCATTAGCACTGTGACCCTGGGCAAATCACTCAACCTTGTTTGCTTCAGTTTCCTCATCTGTAAAATGAGCTGGAGAAGGAAATGGCAAATCACTCCATCTTTGCCAATAACACCCCAAATAGGGTCACAAAGAGTTGAACTCAACCGAACAACACAGCAATACTTCAAATTTAATATGTCCAAAACCATACTCATCACATTTTCAACAAATTAACTTCTTTTTATTGTAATCTTTATTTCCATTTATGGCACCAATGTTCTCACAACTTATTTCCAAGATTTCAGTCATCTTTCTCTGCCCCATCTACCAAGCCAAATAATTACAATTGTTAATTATCCTTTCAAAATGTGTCTCAGATTCATTTCTTATTTTCTATATGATATCCCATCTTCTGCCTTCATAGCTTTGCACGGATTCTTCCCATGTGCAATGTTCCCTCTCCTCACCTTTACCTCTTCAGATGCCTCACTCTCTTCAAGTATCAGTTCAAATTTTGCTTATTACTGCAGGTCTTTTCTGTTGTCCCAATTGTTATTGCTCCGCTACCCCCATTACTTTGAGTTTATTTTTATAGTTTTTGTATTGTCTTACTTGTATAGAGGATATTTCCGTGCAGTAGAATGTAAGCTGCTTGAGGCTAGGACCTTTTTCATTTTTTTTGCCTTTAATTCCTCAGTGCATCACACAGTGCCTGACGTTTGTAGGTAGGTGCTTGTCAAATTTCAGCTGTTCTCTAAAGTCCCACCTCATACCCCATCAGATTGGCAAAGCTAAAAGTAACTATAGATTCTCCAGTCTCTCTTGTTTTTTCTTTGTATTCTCCACCTCCTTTCTCTGGGGGAGGTGCCCTAGTCTATTCAGATTGCCTCACCTACCTTCTAAGAGCCTACCTAGTAGGAGAGATTAAGTATATACACAAATATTATATAAGTATAGGGACTAACTATAACATGTGTGTTACAAGATGCTATAAGAATTTATAGTATCATAAGATTGAGAGAAAGAAAGGACCAAAGGTAATCTAGTCCAATGTCCTCGTTTTCAGAGAAGGAAACAGAACCAAAGAATTTAAGTGACAGGTAGTAAATATCAAATCTGTGATTTGAGCTCAGATTCTCTAATTCCAAATTCAGAGGAAAAGATCATTTCCAGTTGGGGTTTTTATAAAAGATTCCTCAGAAGAGCTGACTTTAGAACTGAAACTCTAAACTCTGGGATTTCCATAGGTGGAGATTGGGTTGAGGAAAGGAATTCTTGGCAAAAAGAATAGAATAAATGCAGATGTAAGGAGAGTATAAGACTTGTTCAGAAAACAATAATTTATTTGGTTAGAGCATAGGGATTGTCTAGGAGGAAGTTGGAGATACTGCTGGAAAAGTGGGTTGGAGTCATACTATGGAAGACCTTTAATGCCAGGCAAGTTAAGCCTAGTATTAAGCCTATACCATTAAGCCAAGTAAATTGTACCAACCCTATGTGTGTCCTTACTAATGACTATTCTCAACATTCCAGTGATTCTGACTACTCAGTGTTCATTATACAAATTCCATTCTCCATCCCCCATTTCCTACTCCTTTATCCTCATTCCCTTCAACACAATCCTCACAAAGTTCTACTTAGAGGCTACAGATCATGGAGGCTGAGTTGAAGTATTACTTTCTCCCCAATGTCACTTAGACTGTCACTCAGTTAACATACCTTCACTCAGGAATGTCTCCTCCTTTGAGGTTCATTTAATCTATCCAGGCTGTCCCAAAAGTCTTGAGATTTTCAGAATATCCTGGATTTATCACCCAATCAGGATTCTGGCAGCTGTTTGCTACTGACCTCCAAGAAACTCTTCTCTCTTTCTCAACTAATTCATTGCCTTGCTCACAATCTATCTCTCCTCCCCAACTCTTGCCCTCATACTTTTCAATTTCAACATACATTTTGTTGAAACATCCTAACCTCACAGTTTCTCCATTTACTCATTCCCCACAACCTCTTCTTCTACTCCACCTCAGCCACAATGGTCATATTTGATGGTCATTTGATCTTATATGCAGAAGTATTCCACTTCCATGTTCATAAAAATCCTATATCTGATATGCCATATCCTGTATCTGATAATATCTGTGGATATTAGAGACATAATAATTGAATTCCACCTTTCCCTCTGCTTTGCAACCTTTTACCTGGTTTGGCTTGGCTTTATTTTTCTCACTGACTTCAAATCCCTCCACCCTTCAGTTCTTTGCCAGGTCCTACCCTGCAGACTACACTCTCCTCCCTTCCCCACCTTTGTGAACCAGTTCAGCTCTACAAATTCTTCCATCTCCTTATCTGAACCCCAATCTTCAACTGCCAAGCTTCAAACTGGGGTAATTCCTTCAATCTGCTGCTTTTGCTCCTATTCATATGCTGCTGAATGAAGGTGAAGAAAATAATGGCACTGTGTTGACCATATCCACTACATATTTATGTTAAATAATCTTAACTGGGACCTTAACTGAGGCAATTAAAACAATTCTTTCATACCTGCTTAATTGATTCACAGTCCCTCTCACCACTACAGCTTTTCCAAATTTTCATCTGTCCCCAAACCTTTCATGAATTTCTCTCCCCCCACTTTCTCAATTGAATGTCTTGCCTCATATTTCACCAAAAACTTGTATACATTCTCTAAGAGCTCCCTCTTCTTCCCTCCAAATCATCTCACATCACTCAGATGTTTCCACCATTATCACATCCCTCATCCATCTCACATGAAAAGGTCACCCTTCTCATGGCCAAAGTGGGCTCCTCTATATGCAGTAGTGATTCCCTTCCATGCTCTCTTTTCCAGCAGATTTTCCCCTTTATCATGCCCCCTCTCATTAATCATTAATTTGTTACATTCTCTTCACTGCTTTGCTACTGTTTTCAAGCATGCCTACTCCCCCACTCTCAAAAGATCCTCACTTGATCTATCAGTCCCCACTACCTATTGTCCTATATCTTTGCTCCCTTTCATGGCTAAATTCCTGAGGACTTCTACAATCATTGCTTCTACTTTCTCTCTCACTCTCTTCTTAACTCTTTGCAGTCTGGTATCCCTTTTCATTATTCAACTAAAACTACTCCTTCCAAAGTTAATAATGACATCTTAATTACTATATCTAATGGCCTTTTCTCAATCCTTCTTAGTCTCTCTGCAAACTTTGACACTATTGATCATTCTCTTCTTTCCAGGATTTCATGATATTTCTCTCTTATTTCTCCCCCTTTCTGTCTGATCACTCCCTTTTAGTCTCCCTTGCTGGGTCCTAATCTTATTTGTACCTATTAATCTTCAGTAAGGCCCCCCCACCCCCACTCTGTCCTCAGCCTTCTCTTCTCCCTCTATACTATTTCACTTGGTGATTTCATCAGCTTCCTTGAATTCCATTATTATGTCTCTACAAAGGATTCTCAAAACTCATTATCCAGCCCTAACCTCTCTCCTGACCTACATTCTTATATCTCCAACTGCCTTCAACTTCTCTAACTAGATGTCCTATAGAACTCAAAATGTCTAAAACTGAATTTATTCTCTTGCCTTCAAATTTCTCCCTCTTCCTAACTTGTTTATTAGAGTTGAATGCAACACAATCTTCTCTGTCACCCAGGCTCCTAATCGAGGTACCCTCTTCTTTCCTTTGACTCTGCCACCAACCAATTGCAGGCCCTTATCACCTCACATCTAGGCAATTGCAATAGTCTGCTGCTATGTCTCTCTGGTTCAAGCCTATCATCATTCCATCTTTCATTCAGATATCAAAGTGATAATAATAATAGCTATCATTTACATAGCACTTTAAGATTTATTTTATTTTCTATATTTTATATTTAATTTATGGAATAAAACAAGTATTTCCATAACATAGTATAATAAAAAAGATGATTGCACATGAAATGTCAGCTGTACTATGTACAACTTGCTATTCCTTTTAAATATACAATAAAGTTATTGTGTAATTTTTTTCCTTATTTTTCTTCCCTCCTCCTCCCCCCCATACCCCACCTTAGAGATATCACCATTATATGCAAATAATTATATATGTAAAATTATTCTATACATACTTCTACTTCTTAGTTCTTTCTCTGGATGCAGATAGCATTTTTCTTCCTATGTCTTTTATAGTTAATTTGGGTATTTATAATAGTCAAAATAACTTATTCACTCAAAACAATATTGCTGTTGCTATATACAATATTCTCTTGGTTCTGTTCATTTCACTCTTCTATTATTTTGTGCAAGTCTTTTGATGTTTTTCTAAGATGATTGAGCTCATCATTTCCTGATACTGAGCATAGTAGCATTCCATCACAATCATATATCACAACTTGTTCAACCATTCTGCAGTTGATGGGCATCCCTGAAATTTCCAGTTCTTTGCCACCACAAAGAGAGCTGCTATAAACATTTTAGAACATATAGGTTCTTTTTCTTTTTCCCTAATCATCTTTAGAAATAGACCTAGTAGTGGTATACCCCTAGTAGGGTATAGACAGTTTGGGCATAATTCCAGATTGCTCTCCAAAATGATTGGATCAGTTCACAATTCCACCAATAATGAACTAGTGTCCAATTTTTCCACATCCCTTCCAACATTTGTCATTTTCCCCTTCAGTCATTTTAGTAAGGTCTATGCTCAGTTTCTGCCATACTGCTTTCCAGTTTTCCCAACAATTTTTACCAAATAATGAATTCTTATCATAAAATCTTAAGTCTTTATACTTGTCCAATACAAGATTATTATGTTTATTTGCTGCTATGAATTGTATGTCACTCTATTCCCTTGATCTACCTTTCTATATAAGATTTACAAAGCAATTTACAAATATTACCTTATTTGATCCTCACAACCACCCCAGGAGTTTGATTATTATCCCCATTTTACAGATGAGAAAACTGATGCTTACAGAAGCTAAGTCACTTGCCTTTGGTCACATAGCTAGTAAATGACTGAGGTCATATTTGAACTTAAGTCTTCTTCTTGACTCCAGATCCAGCTTCCCAAAGTTCAGGTTTAACCATCTTACCCATCCCCACACCCAGTTCAATAAACTCCATTGGCTCCCTGTGGAAAAAGAGACTCATCTCCACCCAGACCACACCTGCCCCTGGGCAATCTAGGGAAAGAGATCCCTTTCCACCAAGACCACTTATATTGGTAGTTGAACAATGGGCCAGAATTCACCTAGATTAGATTCTCTTTACCCTTTAATCAGAAATAAACTCTTCAGGTTGGGTGGGGTCCCACCCAAGATTGAGGAGAATATTAACTGAATCTCATCTTTAGCTCTGTCCTTCAGAGGCTGCTTGACATAGTCCTTAAATGAGGAAACAGAAAAGGAAAAAAACTTGTACATCCCCCCCCATTAGTAATTTGTTATTAATAATAATTTCTCTCACTCAGTCTGGCACAGTATAGGTACTTAATAATTGCTCATTATTGACATGGATTGACTTGACATAACTCTTGTGTTCATTGGTGCCTGGGGTTTGCTTAACCTAGACTGATAAAAGGTGCAAGTATCCTTTATTTTTATCCTAAGTATAAAACAGAATAGTAATTCAGTAACTATTCAGATCAGTCTCTAGTTCTAACAGAGCTGACTAGCTCCTGAGGAGACCTCAAATCTTCTGTGGCTGTGGCACATCCCAGAATGAGGACAAAATGGAGAGACCAAGTTAGTTTTGTCATGAAATAGCATAAGTCCTTATCAAATTTTTTGTTTCAACAACAAAAAATATATAATTAGGTAAAATCTTGGTGAGTATTGATGGGGTTGAGATCTAGACCCCAGAAAGAAAAAACCCTGGACTTTCCCACTTGACCAAATCTCTGGCATTTGCCTGAGGCTATAATCCCATCAACTGGCCTTTCATTGTGGCTACACCCAATCTCCCAATTCTGTTACCTTTAACCTAGCCTGGCCTTCCTTAGTTTTTACCTCCCTATGTATGCCCCCTGGCCATTTCCCACCCTTAATCCTAGCTAGGCTCCATTCTCCCTTGGCAATGAGGTCCAGGTCCCAGGAGTTCTGTTCACCCCAGCTTACTGGCCACTCCTAGGTCCTTCCCACAGTCTTGTATTTAAGGTCCACCTTATCTCCATTAAGATGCTTAGATTCTTAGAATCTAGCCAATAGCTTACTAATGTTCAGACTCCTTAAGAGTCTGCCCAATATGAAGGATGTTCTAATAAACCTTATCTTTGGTTGAAAGAAGGCTTGGGTCAAATTCTTTCAGGCAGGACCCGCGTGTTGTGATTTTGGGGTCCCAGCACCCCTGAACTCCTAAGCCACATCAAGTATGAGTTATATTTCTCTTCCTTAAGTCCTGAAAGTGGTTGCCACAGTAGGCACTGCATGTAAAACATCCTGGTATACGCTACAGTGCTTGTCCTGGTACCTAAAACCATAATAGGAGACAAACAAATAGTCATTAAATTTATGAGGCCAACTTATTGAATGCCTACTTTGCTGATCATTAAACACCTGTTTGCCAAACTATCCTTCTTCCTTCATTGGCTGTAGCATAATTGAAGTTCTTGCTCAGTGGCTATTTGGTCTTTATATATGTTTAAATTACTGTTGTCTTAGATTCTAAGACAAAGTCATTCATTGTAGCTTGTAAGACTGTGTGAGTTGATACACACCTGAAACCAATCAATCAGCAAGAATTGATTAAGGGTCCACTATGCACTAAGAATTATTCTAGACATTGGAGAATATAAAACATAAAAGAAAAAATAAATCAACCCATGCCTCTTCCCCCAAAGAGCTTTCATTCTATTGGGAAAAGTAACATGTATAACAAGTATAACATACACATATACAATATATAGAACATACAAACAAGGTAATTTTGTGTGTGTGTTGAGGAGTGGAGTAGGGAACTAGCAACTCCATTAGGAAAGGCCTACTACAGAAGGTAACAGCTGAACTGAGTCTCCAAAGAAACTAGGGATTACAGGCAGAAGTGAGGAGGGAGGGAATTACAGGTATGAAGTACAGGCTATACAAATATATGGAATGTTCTGTGTTAAGAACTGCAAGAAATGCAGTCCATGCAAATGCATGAAGGTAAATAAGGTATAATAAGCTTGGAAAAGAAGACTGGGGTTAGATTGTGAAGGTCTTCAAATAAAAGAGGAGCTTGTATTTGATCTTAAGAAGAGTTTATTAAGTAAGGAAGTGACATTGTTCATATCTGCCTTTTGGGAATACACTTTGTCAACTGTATAGGGAGATGAATTAGAATAATGGTTCTCAAACTTCTACTGTTGAGATCCCTTTTCTCTCCTGAAATTGTTGAAGACTCTCCCACCAAAAGCTTTTCTTAACCTGGATATGTTGTGATTTGGGGTGCTGGGAACCGCAAAATATGCAGAGGAGTGGGGTTTGCTTGGAAAGAATTCAACCACTCAAGCTTTCTTTCAGTCAAAGTAGCCAGGTTTATTGTAACACCCATATTGCGGGGCAAGATTCCTAGTGAATCTGCTCTTGTAATGCCAATAAGAGCAGGCAGAGATTGCTAGTGAGTCTGCAACTTAAATGGATGGGGGGGGGGGTGAGATTGGTACTTATACACAAAAAGGGACAGTGAAAAGATCTGGATAGGATTAAGGAGTGGTCAGTAGCCTGGGGTGGGCCAATGCTACAGGGAAAGGATCTAGATGGGATTAAAAAGTACTAAATAGCCTGAGGTCACCAGTGTAGACTGTGAAAGGAGTGTGAAGTAAACTAATTAAGTGATCTAGGTGGGCTGGGGTGGGCCAGGTACCTTGGGTGGAGGTGTCAGTGATCTAAGCTACTAAAATGTATTGGGAAAATTCAGGGTCCAGTCCCATCACCCCGTCAGATATCTTAATCAATATTTACCATTTAGGAATTAAAACCATATTATTATGAAAGTCATTTTGACTTCATAGACCCACTGAAGATCTCAGAGATGCCTAGGATCCCTGGACCACACATTGAGAACCACTGGATTAGAAAAAGGAGAGAAACATAAGGCAGGAAGATCATTTGGGATGCTATTGCAAAAATCCAGTTAAAAATCTTGATAAGAGTAGATTAGGACAAGGACTATTTAAGTGGAAGGAATAAGATGAAGGGTAGAGATTCAGCGGAGTTAGAATCAACTTGACCAGACAAATGATTGGATATGTTGGAAGACTGAGGTTGTGAACCTTAGTGACTTGAAGGTTTAATGGAAGAGTATCATGTTCTTATGGATGCATGATAAATAATAATGACATCAATCTTAGGGGCCTAATGAAAATCAAGCAGTAATTAACTCAAGTTTTATTGTATTTTTCTCTATTTCCTATACAGGCTTTATGAAAACTTTTATCTCAGATTATCTATTTATGCAGTCACTAATTAACTTTTATTTTGTATGTATTTAATAAAATCTAAAACACTAGATTGATCATTTTATAATTATTTTTTATATCAAACACATGGTATATGTGTCTGTGTGTCTCTATTTATGTTTTATTGGCAAATAATAGGATTCTGTTAGTCTGAGATAAAGAAAAAATGAGATGAATAGGACTAGGCCTATAAGTAGAGTAAGTACCCACCTATGTGGATATCAATTAAAGATCCCTGATGCCCCAACACAAATCTCCTCCTCATTACCCCCTCTCTACCACTACACACACACCCTAACCCCTTTTGGCAAGTATAAGAAGTTTCACCATTAGTGCTTAGTCCATTTATTTCAAATTTTCCATCCTTTTTATTGAGAAAAAAAAAAGGAGCTAAATTCAGTTTCTGAAAGGGGAGGATATTTGTCTTCCCACAGGGGGAAAGAAGGAAAACAGTAAAGAAAAAGAAATAGGTGGAACTGGAAACAAATTTTACTTAGCAATTTTGCCTAAGGATGGTCCTGGAGATAAGGATGCCTCTGTATATAGGAGGGAACAGGCTTAGGAATCTTGTGTTGAGCACAAGTAAATGTCAAAAAAAAAAATACAATTTCTGGAGTCTAATGGCTCAGGTCTTTGTTATTATTGTTATTCATCTTTTTGGTTTTTTGATGTAGTATTTGGAAAGATGTTTTGGCAACTGAGCTCATAGGGAGGTACACTGCTGAATACAGGGAAGTCTCTTCTTGTTCAATGATATTTGACCAAATAGCTAACATGCCAATATTCGGTGGCAGAGACAACAGCGTTATAGAAATAAAAAAATTCCACTGTGCTCTCTTTTCTTGTCCTTAGCTCCAAGTACTTTCAGTGATTTACAGACATGCTGTCTGATTTTATTTAACTAATCCACACTGAAGCAGATGGAGGTTGTTACTTGCCCAAGGTCACACAGTAAACCATAGACAGATCAATAATGAAGACAGAAAATATAGCTATGTGAGCTAATGCTGCTTTGGAAGTTTGAGGATCTGGGTTCCTAAATGTGCCAGTTATCTGAATTTTGGAAAGAACATGATGCTTCATTTTCAGAGGCTTCATTTTGGGGATATTTACATTTTCTATATTTAAAGTGCCAAAGGACTTTACTCCCATGTGAGCCCAAGCATGGTCTGCTTATGTAGAAAATCCAGTTCATTCTAGAATTCAGGAAAGGAATAAGGATAACTGGGAAAACAACATGTGCAGGATTCAGTGAGCAAAACTTTTGTTTGCAGTCATAATTATTATTTGGGATTGGAGGTATTAATTTTAAAATGTGCAGTCAAATAAAATGATTTCTAAGTGAAAAGTATGCTTTAGTGTATGAAAGGCCACTGGTTGTGTTATCGATCTCGTAAAGTAGGCATTTCCGAAAGAAATGCAGTCAAAACCCTTAATATAGTGGTTTTAGAAGATATAAAGACAATATAATACAGAGTGAATTGTTGTTTTTTTTGTTTGTTTAAAGAAAAACATTTGCTCTAAGTTGGTATTCAGTTCATTTTATCCAGCTTTGCTATATCTCCAAAAACTATATTATCCTTTGAATCTCAATTTATTTCCTTTCAGTTTCTATTTGACTGATTTTTAAGGTGGAAACTGATCTAACCCAATGGAGCATGAATTCATGAAAATTGAAAATAGAGTATGTATCTTTCTCAACTTCTTAAGAAGCTAATAGAAGTTATTTTGCTATATTCTTGATGCCTCTAGTCTCCTGGAAGTTTTCTTGGACTTGAAGCCCTCCAGCTATCAATAATAACATGTATTATAATGCATTTAACCAAAATCAATTCTATTGTAATTTTGAGGAATAAAAACAGAAGTAGTTGACAATGAAAAGAACACATCCATAAAATAAAAAGCATTCCAAAGAAGAACATAAATTTCATTGTCAACCTTAAGTTGTGAAGGTGGAGAGCAAAATGTGCAAAGAACATTGATAGAATAATTTCCTGTTATCACTAAAGCTTGGTGCATGTTCTTACTCTGGTTATCAAATCATATTTCCATAATGAATATTAATACTTGGATTGCTGTAAAACCCAAACACCTCTGCTCTCTAAGTTGACTGGGATACTTTTACCATATTTAATGTTCTGCAAGTTTATGCAAAAACATTTTATGTCATTTTATTGCTTAAATAAATGCATATTTCAAAGGAGGCATTTCATTCTCTGAGACCCCTGAGACTAAAAGCAGGACACACTCTATCAGACTATTTGTGAAAAAATATGCCATATAACTTAATTTATATGCTCCCCACCCAGTGTTATAATTCAAGCTTCATCTCAGTTCTGTGGCAGTTGCCAGTGTCTGCAGCTTGATTTCACTGAATAGTTTATGCCTTAGGGTTTAAGACTGCTGATCAATTTCAGTGGTAAAATTAGAGGAGTGTTGTGATCATGTGATTGAAGAAATTCTAATGAATTATGACTTAGAAGTGGGCTACATAGTGTATAGAGCTAAGACATTGGTTTACAAGAGTGGTATCAAACTCAAATAGAAATGGAGGTCACTAAATCATAAATAAAGAACCCTGTGGACCTCATATTGACTTAGAAAACCACATGTTAACATCATTTATGTTTTGTTGTATATTTATTTTGTTAAATATTTCCCAATTACATTTTAACCTGATTCTAGCCACACTCAGGATTTTGGGGAGCCATATTCAGCTCATGAGCCACTTATGTGATATCTCTAGTCTACAAGACTTTGGAAAGAATACTTTTCGTTTTGTATGAAGTTTAAACTTTTATGATTTCAAAGCAGAGATTTCAAAAGCAAATTTGGGCTCAAAGCCAGGAAGACCAAGGTTCAAGTGCTCCTCTGAAATATTGGCTGGGAAAGTAATTTAATTCTCAGTGCTCTAGGTGGCTCTCTAAGACTAAGTTGCAGACAAATTCCTACCTGCATTGGTGGAGGGAATTTCCTCACCTGGAGTTCCCTATACCAAAGACTCAGATAGGGTCCAGCTCCATACCCTATAATTTAAAAATATCTGAAAAATATCAGATCTACAATACTTAAGAAAGAGAATAGGGATGTCTAGTCTAAGCAGTTGGCTCAAAATTGTGCTCAACACTTGTCCACTACTATTGAATGCCAAATAGTCCTAGATGTAATAAAATTATATCCTAGTTTCACAAATCTTTGTATCATTTGCCTAATTATCTCCACACCATTGTGAGAAATTAGACCTTAACTTACACAGGAATATATGATTAGTAACAGGTGTCAAGGCTAAATACTTAATTTCTTAGTTGTTTGGAATATAGAAAGGACTAAAATTCTAGGCCAAATACTTCAAATCTTATACTTGCATCTCACTATAATACTGATCACTTAACATGATTATACAAATTTGCCATAAAAGAAGAAACAGGGATATAGAGAATAATGCTTCCCTAACTTCATGTCAGTTCTGGGCAAAAGTTATATAGACAGCCAATTGCAATAAGCCAGGCTTAGAGTCACCTTCCCATCTATGGGATGAGAGCTCTGGAAGCAGCCACTGCTGATGCTCATTTAATTCCTCTCAAGGCCTGTTCCTAGTTTCCTGGGGCTGGGGCTGTGCTGGCATGGCCTGTGCTGGACTGCTCTTCAATCTCACACAGGTGAACAGATCCTTCCTGCTGTTCTTCTAAGTTGTCTTTGTTATCTGTGGGCTAAGAAGTCTGGAAACTACCACTGCTGCCAGTGAGTCAGTAGCCCCAAGGCCTGCCCTGGGTTTGCTGGGGCCCAGTCTGTGCTGGCTCAACCTGTGCAAAACTGTATTCTTCTCTCACCCTGGTGCTGTTGACCTTCCAAGTCGTCTTAGGCTAGAAATTTGTTTCATTCCATCTTTCTATGGGCTCTGCTGCTCTAGAATTTGTTTAGAGTCATTTCTAAAGGTATTTGGAAGGTTTGGGGAGAGAGCTCAGGTGAATCCCTGCCTTTGCTCTACCATCTTGGCTCTGCCCTCACTTACATAATTTCTTACAACATAGTAATATTTTATTACATTCATGTACTTTAATTTGTTCAGCCTTTTCCCAGTCAATGGGCATCTACTTATTTTTAATTCTTTTGTTCAGTTATTTTCGACTGTGTCTGACTCTATGACCCCATTTGGGGTTTTTTTGGCAAAGATACTGGAGTTGTTGCCATTTCCTCCTCCAACTCATTTTATAGATGAGGAAACTGAGGCAGACAGGGTTAACCAATTTGCCCAAAATCACATTGTCTAGGACTAGAGATTTGAACTCATGAAGATGAGTCTTCCTGACTCCAGGCCCAGCACTCTATCCACTGCACCACCTACCTGCCCCCATTCTTAGCTATCACAGAAAGTGCTGCTATAAATATTGTGGAGTATATAGGGCAGCTAGGTTTGCCAAGAAAATCCCAAATGGGGTCATAGAGTTGAACAGAACTAAAAAATGACTAGATAAGAAACGGAGACATTCTTCTTATTGATGCCTTTCTTGGGGTATAAACATAGTAATGGATTATCTGGTTCAAAGGATGTGGATATTTTAGTCACTATATTTGCATAATTCCAAATTGCTTTCAAAAAACGGTACTACCATTTTATAGCTCCACCAATGAAATGGTTTTCAAAGCAACATCCACTCTTTCTGTTGCATTTAAAAATTAAGCACTGTTAATTGCCCTCATGTAATTACATGTGTTCTGATTTTGGAAGAATAAGAGTTGCCTATAACTTCCCTGCCCTGCTACATGGAAATCAGTCAACAAGTATTTCTTAAACGCCTACTATGTGGCAGGCATTGTGTGAGGTACTGCAGATACAAAGACATTATTGAAAGTCCCTGCCCTCAGGGATTCATTGTAGCATAGTGGGAAGTTCACTGGCTATGTAGTCAGATGACCTGGATTCTTGTTTGGCCTTGGGCAAGTCACTTATCTCCCAAGGATTTAGTTTCTTCATCTGTAAAATGACAGGTCTAGATGGTCTCTCAGGTCTCTTCCAACTCTGGATCTATGATTCTAATAAATCAATAAGTTTATATTCCATAGGGAGAGATAAAGAATTCATATTTTAGAAGATGGCAAGGGGCAGCTAGGTGGTACATTGGTTAGAGCACCGGCCTTGGAGTCAGGAAGACCTGAGTTCAAATCCGGCCTCAGACACATGACACTCACTAACTATGTGACCCTGGGCAAGTCACTTAATCCTAGCATAGTAAAAAAAAAAAAAAAAAGAAAAAAGAAAAAGAAAGATAAAAGATGGCCAAGTAAAAGCAGTGACTTGCTTGAGGTCTCCCCCAAAGCCCTCCAGATACCTGTAAAAAAAATGGCTCTAAATAAATTCTAGAGCAGCAGAACCCACAAAAAGACAGAGTAAAACAAATTTCCAACCCAAGAAAACCTGGATGGTTGATTGGAAAGGTATATCACACTGGGCAGGGAGAAGAACACAGTTCAGCATTGGCGTGCAGGCAAAGACCAGGCCTCAGTGAACCTGGAGCAGCCCTCAGAGGACTGAATCATGGGCAGCTGTGGTGGTTTCCAGATTTCTCAACCCACAAAAGCTTAAGACAACTTAGAAGGTCAGTAGGAAAAGTCTGTGACCTCTGTGAGAGAAGCTCAGTCCCAGCCCCAGTCCCCAAACGTGGCCCTGGGGCAGCAGCTGCTTGTGGAGTTCTCAGCCCACAGACTGAGGGGGAATTGAGTGGCTGATAAGAGGGGGATTGCAGGGATCTCTTTGCTGGTGCTGAGGCAGGATTCTCTTGCTTTGCCCTTGCTTGGGTCTGGGTCACAGTTCTGGGTGGTGGTCTTGGGGCAAGAAGGAGTGCTGGCATGGTGGAGCTTGTAGTGGTGGTGGAGAGGAAATCCTCCTCACAGTTCCAAGGCAGAAAAAGTGCTTGTGGTTCCTCATAGATCAGAGCACAGGGCAGGAAAGGGGTAAACACCTCACCCTTGATCATACCACCTTGGAAGAACTGAAAATTTACAGATCCCCAGAAATGTCTCTGAAAACAGCTGCACAAAGCCCTTGAAGTTTGGGCTAGTACATTCTCCACACTGGAAGCAGACTCCTACCTTAACAAAGAGTTTAAAACTCAAGTAATTGGCTGGGATCATGAGCAAACCTCGCAAAAAAAGGCAGACCATAGAATCTTTCTTTGGTGACAAAGATCAAAACATACAACCAAAAGAAGAAAACAAAGTGAAAACTCCTACTTCCAAAGCCTCCAAGAAAATATGAATCAGCCCCAGGCTGTGGAAGAGCTCAGAAAGGATTTTGAGAAGCAAGTAAGAGAAGTAGAGGAAACACTGGGAAGAGAAATGAGAGTGATGCAAGAAAATCATGAAAAACAAGTCAACAGCTTGCTAAAGGAGACCCAAAAAAATACTGAAGAAAATAACACCTTAAAAAATACCCTAACCTAAATAGCAAAAGAGATCCAAAAAGCCAATGAGGAGAAGAATGTCTTCAAAAGCAGAATTGGCCAGATGGAAAAGGAAGTCCAAAAGTTCACTAAAGAAGATACTTCCTTAAAAATTAGAATGGAGCAAATGGAAGCTAGTGACTTTATGAAAAATGAAGACATTGTAAAATAAAACCAAGAGAATGAATAAATAGAAGACAATATGAAACATCTCATTGGAAGAACAACTGACCTGGAAAATAGATCCAAGAGATAATTTAAAAATTATTAGACATCTGAAAGCCATGATCAAAAAAAGAGCCTAGGCATCATCTTTCAAGAAATTATCAAGGAAAACTGTTCTGATATTCTAGAATCAGAGGGTAAAATAGAAATTGAAAGAATCCACCAATAATCTCCTGAAAGAGATCCCCGAAGAAAAACTAGGAATATTGTAGCCAAATTCCAGAGTTCCCAAGTCAAGGAGAAAATATTGCAAGCAGCCAGAAAGAAACAATTCATATACTGTGGAAACACAATCAGGATAACACAAGATTTAGCAGCTTCTACATTAAGGGACCAGAGGGCTTAGAATATGATATTCCAGAAGGCAAAGGAGATAGGATTACAACCAAGAACCACCTACCCAGCAAAACTAAGTGTAAACCTTCAGGGGAAAAAATAGACATACAGTGAAATAAAGGACTTTCAAGCATTCTTGATGAAAAGACCAGAGCTGAGTAGAAAATCTGACTTTCAAATACAAGACTCAAGAGAAGCATGAAGAGGTAAACAGGAAAGAGAAATCTTAAGGGACTTATTAAGGTTGAACTGTTTACATTCTACATGGAAAGATGATACTTGTAACTCATGAGACCTTTGCCAGTATGAGGGTAGTTGGAGGGGGAAAATGTATGTTTGTATGTATAGATAGATAGATAGATAGATAGATAGATAGATAGATAGATAGATAGATAGATAGATAGATAGATAGAGGGCACAGGGTGAGTTGAAGATGAAGGAATGATATCTGGAGAATAAAATTAAGGGATGAGAGAGGATTATACTGGGAGAAGAAGAAAGGGAGAGGTAGAATGGGGTAAATTATCTCACATAAAACAGATAAGAAAAGGCTTTTACAGTGGAGGGGAAGGGGGGAAGGTGAGAAGGAATGAGGGAATCTTATTCTCATCAGATTTGGCTTAAGGAAGGAATAACATACACACTCAATTGGGTATGGCAATCTATCTTACCCTACAGGAAAATTGAGGGAAAAGGAATAACAGAGCAAGAGAATGATAGAAAGGAGGACAGATTGGGAGAGGGGGTAATCAGAAGCAAACATTTCTGAAGAGGGTCAAAAGAGAGAATAGAATAAACGGGGGGCAGTATAGGACAAAGGGAAACATAGTTTTCCACAACATGACTACCATGGAAGTGTTTTGCATGACTACACATGTATAACCTGTATCAAGTTGCTTTCCTTGGGGAAAGGACAAGATGGGAAGAAAATTTGAACTCAAAATCTTATGGAAGTGAATGTTGTAAACTAAAAATAAATAAATTAATAGAGAAAAAATTTCCCAAAAAAGGAATACATATTTTAAGTATATACAAAATAAGTATTAACGAAAGTTGTAAAAATATATTCAACATATACTGAGATTCATTGAGATTATAAAGATGCTAGCAGGTGAGGGGATCAGAAAGAACTTTGTGTAGAAGGTGAATTAAACATTTGGACTAAACTTGGAAAAAAATCAAATATTCTAAGTTGAGTAAGGAGTGGATTCCATCCCTTTTGGAGGTCATGTGGCAAAGCACAGAGAGAGGAAATGACTGTCTCATATAAGACTAATTTGACTGTTACCAGAAAGTGAGGAGAAGTGGCCTAACCACCTCTTCCTCTCTCTGCTCCCCTCCTAATGCCTAACTTTTATGACCAATTTCACCAGTGACGAGAGAAAGGATGGAATGCTTTACATTTACAAGTACTTTTAATGCATCATCTCCTTTAGTTTTCCCAACAAGCCAGGGACAGAACTAGTACAAGTATTATGTCCTTTTTAAAAAAATAAACAACATGGCAAAGAGGAAAACACAATGGATTCAGAGAGTCTGTTGAATTGGGTTCAATCCTAGCTTTTCCATTTTCAACCTTTGTAATCTTAGGCAAGTTTCATCCTTTTGGGGCCTCAGTTTTTTTTCATTTGTGAAATGAAGGATTTGAATTAAATGACTTCTAAGGTCTCTCCTGGTTCTAAATCCATGATCTTGAAAATGAGGATCAAAGAGGTTCAATGCCATGTCCATGATACTTCCTAAGTGGCAGGACCATGGATGGAATTCAGGACTTTTGACTCCTGAACCAGCACTCTTGCTGGTGTATCATGTAGTCTCTAGAAGATAATAATGTTTCCAAGAGTCACTGCAAGAACCATGTGACAAGATTTGGAATTACTGATGTTTTGAGATCTCTGCTAATTAAGCCATCATAGTCTGTCAATATAATAACACATTAAGTTTGATTAAAAGTTAAAGTACTATTAAAAATAATATAAATAACAACAGAATGGTATTTTGTAAAGAACACTGGACTGGAAGACTGGAAAGACCTGGATTCAAATCCTGATCCTGACACTAGGTGGCCATGGGCACCTATCTCTAATCATCAGCTTCTTCATCTATGAAGTGAGAGTAATGATATCTGCAGGACCCACCTCACAGTATTGTTGAAATCAAATATGGCAATACTTTGCAAGCTCTTAAGAACTATGTAAAAATCATCTACTATTATGATCATTTAATTAATTACAAGATTACAATAATAATGGTTCTGCCATTCACTCCACATATGAACAAATGAACAAAACATTGGTGAAAGCTACACCTTTGCCTCTCACTGGCTGAGATGGCATTGCTTTCTATGGTTTCCCTAGTGGGTCTGTGCAAGAAGACATGCACTATTCCTTTAAGCTACCATATCAAGAATAAGAGTGTTCTTTGATGGTTTATTATCCCTATCCTTGGTTATATCTCTCTTTCAAATTTTCCACTCATCCAGAGTTAGACTTTCTTATTCACACTATCAAGCTCTGGGGTGTAGTGAAGGAAACAGCAGATTGCAATGTATTTAAGGTCATGTGATAGCAGATACCTTTGGAACCTTATCTTTGGTAAGGGATGTGAAGAAAATGAAGCAGAGATTGTCATAATGGTAATTCATGATAAATTGTTATTTTCTACTTATTGATGGATAAGTATACTGACAATTCTAAAGGCATTTCTTTAAAAAAAAAAGATTTTTTTAAAAACTTGGAAGCTTAAGCTTCCCTTAAAACTACAATCAAAGGAAGCGTCTTGGAGGGGGAAATGCCTCTACCTACTCAGAATCATCAGAAAATTTTAAAACAGTTGAGCACCCAAAGCCTGAATCATATTCCAATCAAAAAGAATAAGTGTCAAAAAGTTTGTAATTACATATGCTGAATTTGTAAAGATAGAAATTCTATTGCTCAAGTGACTATGAGTTTGAGGAAAGTAAGAACTATGCTTGGTAATTGGTTAAAAGTAATATTTGGGGAGCAGGTAGGTGGCACAGTAGATAGAGCACTGGCCCTGAAGTCAGGAGGACCTGAGTTCAAATCTGGCCTCAGACCAAATATTTGACACTTACTAGCTGTGACCCTGGGCAAATCACTTAACCCCAACTGCCTTAAAAAAATAAATAAATAAATTTTAAAAATAAAAATAAAATTTGACCTGCTCTATAGGACTCATCCTTGGCATTTTTTTGGCTAGTAAGAGGACACACATGCACTACCAGGCACACTTGTGTACACACACACACACACACACACACAGAGACACTTCTTTTCTTTCAGTAGAAATCAAGATTGCACTAAAATAGAAAGTATGTGAGGGGGAGAAAGGCAATTGAGAAAATGGAACCTAAAGAAAATGAACTAAAACCTCAGACTATATAGACTTAGTACTAGAGAATTATCTAGGCTTCACAACCTACTTTTCTGCTTAAAGAAAAAATTCTTTAGTCATTTCTTCTTTGTGCCTTAGCTATATAGTTTCTATGGTGAATTTATTTAATTCACAGTGCTGTATTCTTCCCAGCTCTGAAGAGGATAAAAGGGAAAGCTTCCAAGAACATAGATCCCAAAGCCTAACTTATGAGATTCCTTAGCCAGTTACTGTCCAATACACCAACCTCTTCTACCACTATGTCCTTTGAAGATTGCTGGGATTTCTCTAGTAGAGAGATAAGCACATTTCATAAGACTTTACTGTCAGTAATCACTACCTCTCCTTACACTTCCTATTAGTGACCTCAAAACTTTAAGGAAATAAAAGAAGATTGCTCTTCGCAACTAAGCTAAGGAGCCCTTACTTAGTATAACAGTTATTCATTGAAGTCTCAGGCTGGTTTTACATAGGATCATAGATTTAGAGCTGGAAGGAGCCTTCTGTTGTTGTTCAGTCATTTCAGTCATATCTGACTCTTCATAACCCCATATGGGTTTTGTTTTGGGTTTTTTTTGTTTTGTTTTGTTTTGTTTTGTTTTGTTTTGTTTTGGCAAAGGTACTGAGGTGATTTGCCATTTCCTTCTTCATGGGATTAAAGCAAACAGAGGTTAAATGATTTGCCCAGGTTCACACAGCTAGTGAGTGTTTAGGGCAGATTTGAACTCAGGCCTTCTTGACTGCAGGCCCAGCACTCTATCCACTGGACCATTCAGTTGCTTTCATAAGAACCTTAGAGGCCAACTATTGGACATCACAAACTGGATGTTATGTAGACATCTTATACTCATCATATCTAAAACTAAATTTATCATTCCTACCCCAACCCCTCCCCCCATCTTCCCTGTTACTGTTGAATACAATAATATTAACTCTCCCAATTTTCTAACCTCACAGTCTTAGTGCCATCCTTACTCCTCACTCTCTCTCACCTCCCATATCCAATTTGTTGGCAAATCTTGTTGATTTTACCTCCATAACATCTCACATATGTTCCCTTTTCTCTTCTGACACTGCTACTACCCTGGTACAGGCCCTTATCACCTCACCCCTGTATTTTTGTATTAGCCTGCTGATTGGACTCCCTGCCTCTTTCCCCAATCCAATTCATACTCCACTAGAATATTTCCCAGCTCCATTCATTTTTCATTGGTTATCCCTTATGCCCAAAATGTTCTCTTTCCTCATCTCTGCTCCTATCTTTCCTCAGGTCCCAGATAAAACCTCACCTTCTATAGGAAGAATTTCTTGATCCCCCTTAATATTAGCACCTTCCCTGTTCCAAATTTATCATTTAATATACCTTATTTGTACATAGTTGTCTGAATACTGTCTCCTCCATTAGACTATGACTCCCCAAGGACAGGGACTATCCTTTTTCTGTATCCCCAACACTAAACACAGTACCTGGCATATAATGGGCACTTGTAAAGATCTATTAACTGACTAATCTGACTCCCAAGGTCATACAGGTAGTGATAGAAGCAGGATAGAATACAATATGACACAATTGAAATAACTTTGGCCTGATGGCCCAAGTTTAAATATTATCACTACTATTTACTATTTACTATTTAGCTTTAACCTCTTTTTTCTTCATCAATAAGAGGGCTTGGAATAGATCATTTCTAAGAGTTCTTCCACATCTAAATCCTAGTATCTTTTAAGTATCTCAAGATACACATTGGATTCAAATTTGTTCTGTCAGGGAAAACTGTACTTTCACACAATTTCTGGAAGGAGGCATATGGAACAGTGAGAAAGAAACACAACTAACCTGCCCAATGAGCCAAATTTCACAGAATTCCTGGAAATCAATTGGATGACATAATGTAACCAGAAATGTTCTCATATCCAAATTTGTTAGTTAACTTGTCAATTTTTTTTAATTAACATGATAGCTGAAAAAAAATTTCAAATGGGCAGATCACATGTTCTTTTTATTTTGTTCATTCAATTATTTATTTATTTTCTAACTTTTTATCAGTTCCAGTGAAACTCTGTAGTGGAAAAAGTTACCAAGATATTGGATGCTATATTAAATTGAGTTCTACCATTAATAGTGATATCAAAGTAAGGAAAGCAGAGCAACTGAGCTTTGGGAGTAACAAGTCACCAGCTTTGGGCCATTGATGTTTGCTTATAGTCTTGACTGCCTATATGCCGTATGGTTGGTTTCCCATCTCTAATATGCTTCTAGGGCAGGGAAACCTCAGGGATTAGTTGGGGGAAGCCCCATAGTAGTACATTCTGCACTACATGATATAAAAGTGCATAATGCATAAGTGTGACACATGGAAGTTTCCAGAAATTTCTTGAAAAGATCCAGGATGAAGGAGCATGTATAGCATAGAAGAAGCTTTCCTCAAGCCATGGCATCCAAAAACATTCATAGAGGCTTCTTGAAATATCATGAATATCAAATTTCATAGTAAATATTACGGATAATACTAACATTACTTTGCATCTGACCTTCAAAATGTGCAAACAACAAACTGATAAGTTCATGTATAAATGGTCCAAAATACATTTTGTGCTGTTTTGCTAAATTATTTACATAAGTTGTTCATTCTAGGATTGGTTTTATTTGAAATTTATTATTTGTTTTTGTTGATGTGCTCTTGATTTTGATTATACTGTCTTTGATTCTTATTTTAATGTGTCTTTCAGTAGAATATAAAATAAAATTGATCAATTAATAAATAAATAAAGCAGGCACAATTACAGGCTCAATACTTTTTTTTGAAACCAGCCCTGGTGACATGATTCATTCTGAACCACATAATGATGGAGGATAAAAAGAGGGGTTAGGCAGGACCTTGTTGCAGTAAAAGAATGTGGCCACTGGATGGAATTCAGGTACTCTTAGGTATTTTTTTCTGATGTATCCATAGATGTGTTCCCCCTTTGCTGTTATGTGTTTTGTGGCAGAGCCTTATGCACTAGAGTACATCTTACTGCTGATATGCCTAAAGTCTGAGGAACAGAGTCAAGAGAAACCAAAGAACTGGCAATAATGAATGTGTATCACATGTCTATAGAGTCATAGATTTAGAGCTGAACACGATCTTAGGGATCACCTACTCCAATACACTTTACAGATGAAGAACCTTAGGCCAAAGAGGTTTAAGTGACTTGTTCAAGGTAACACAGTAGATGCAAAACTTGGGACAGAGGAAAAGGGAGGGGAAAAACCCAGATCTCTTCTTACTCCATATCCAATACTCTTTTTACTGCACCTGCTAAAGGTGATTTTCTTTCCTTTGACAGCATCTTCTGAGGCATTTTCTTGCCCTTAAGATGTGGTGTGCCAGTATGAGTCCATGCATATTAATTTTTATTGTCTTTTCTCTTCCTAATAAATATTTTAATATATGGTATTTAGAATGATGTAAATAGCAAGGAAAAGCTGGGGAAGATTTATGTGTTTCTATGAATCAAGAAAGTAGTTGTCAATTCCAAGCCTTAAAATGTTTGTATGTACGGTGTGTATCTATGTAATACAGTAATATCTAATATTTATATAGCACTTTAAGTTTTATAAAGCACTTTACAAAATTATCTCATTTCATCCTCACAACCTTGAAACGTAGGTGCTATTGTTATTCCTATTTTATACATGAGAAAACCTTGGCAGGCAGAAGTTTAGTGATTTGCCCAGCGTCGCACAGCTAGTAAGTGTTTGAGAGAGAATTTGAACTCAGGTCTCCTTGACTCCAAGTATAGCATGCTAGACATTAAATCACCTAGCTCTTTGCAAAGCATGACTTGAAAGTCATAATAAAACTATGGCTTTGTTTCTGTAGGAGAATGGCATTGTGAATTTAGCAGAATATACAAATTCTCCTTGTTCCATTTTTAAAGAAATAGTAGAAATCTCTGACAAAGCACAGGGAAACCAAGGACCCAAGTTTTCTTCCTGCTCATTAAATTCATTTTACTTACAAAGACAAAAACAGTAAGACTACTGCACACTACTCTGATAATAATTGCCACTGGGGAAGAAATTTAAATATGTTTGCTATCACATATATCTCCATCTACTAATGCTTTACGTTGGTTTATCGCAGGAGCTGTAATAACCCAATCCTACAGTTGTCAATAATTAAGGCTTATGTTTCAGCAAGGTTAAATTATGATGCCTTTAACTTCCGTGGTGGTTAAAAATATGTATATAATGTTAAGACAGTGGTGCTCAGCTTTCCTTTTTCAGGTGCTACTTGATAGATAGGTACTCTTTTCTTCATAGTAGGGGTTTTTAATCTGGAGCTCATCAAATTGGTTTAAAAATATATATTTTTGATAACTCTATCTCATTATAATAGGTGCCCTTTGTAACCTGAGTATTTTATTTAAAAACATTCCATTCCATTTAAAAACATTATTCTGAAAAGGGATCTATAGGCTTTAGATAGATTGCAAAAGGATTTCATGGAACAAAAAAAGGTTAAGAAGCCCTGTGCTAAACAAAATATACTAGACTGAAGAGAGATAATTCAGAAGGTCCCTTATGAGCGATAGAGGTCATTAGAGGAGGGTTTCCAACCAGAAAGTCCAGGTGTATGAACTGTCACTCATGCTCTTTCTGATTTTTCTTAAGTGGGCCAACCCACTCAAACAATACATGTTTATTAATAAATAGTAATAAATTAACAAATACTTATAAATACCATTCATGATTATCAATAATATTATTTAATGTAATTGTATTATATTATACATAATACAATATAATTATACATTATATAATAGAATTAATATATTAAAGATATTAATATTATTGCCACTGTTAATATACATATTACTGATATTTATTGCTCTCAATTAATAAGTGTTTATTAATAAATATGTTTCAGATACTATACTAGGTACTGAGGATACAAATACAAGATGAAACAATCTCTACTTGCAAAGAGAGATTGCAACTCTTCAATTTTCTCTGAGACAACAAATATACACATGCATAAACGTATGTGTATAGATAGACACACATGTTTATATGTGTATAGATAGACACACATGTTTATATGTGTATAGATAGACATACATGTTTATATGTGTATATAGGTGTATTTGCATATATGTGTATTATGTTGTGAGGTACTATGAAACCCTCAACAATTTTTGTGTACTTGTACTAAGATATGAATCATTTAACTCCCAAGCACAAAGCTCTACAGAGCTCATTTTTATAGTTGAGTATGTTTTATGACAATTAGCTTAATAGTCTAGATTACTGTTTGCAAAGAAATTTGGATTAATGCAGGGATGAGGAACTTTTGGCCTTGAGACCACATGTGTCCTCGGTTCTTGGGTGCAGTCTTTTGACTGAGTCCAGGTTTTACAGAACACATCTTTTTGTTGAAGGGATTTGTTCTGTGAAGTTTGGATTCAGTCAAAGGACCCCATTTGAGGACCTAGGCCTTAAGGCCACAAATTCCTCACCCCTGGATTAATGCAATCTTTGGAAATCTATGATGTTCAATGGGAAAAGATTTGAATTTTTTTGTCTGTTTTGTTTGATTTTTAATTTACAGTGGTTATTCAATAAACATCTTCTTTGATCCATCAAAGAACAAAAAGAAAGGAATGACATTCTGAGCCAAAAAAAAAAAAGGAGAAGAAAAAGGAAAAGAAAAGATTGCCCTCTCTACCCTCCCTTCCTTCTTTTCTCTTTTTATAAAAAGGTCAGTGCATGGGTAATGGTCTTGGTTTGATTGGATAGTCTTTTGATATACAAGTGCTTTCTGGGTTGTCACAAAATAAGGAGACTACAGAGACATACAAAAATAGATAACTAGAAAACTTCTCTAGACCTTTTTTATAAAGTATAACTACAAAGTACATGTATCTCAGCATAAAATCTTTCAGTCAAAGAAGTCATTTCTTGCTTATGACAGCTTTAGAATAATTTTAGGTACTGATGATTCACTTACTCATTCATTTGTGTATGGATATATGTGTGTATTTATTAGCCATTTACATTGACTTAGGTCTATGTGGACATCTAATTTGAATGTGACTACTGAGTTAGGATACCTAGCCTCCAGTTCCTGCCCTGCTTCTACCTAGTCATGTGATGGTGAGCAAGTCATGCATACATCTCTGGGCTTCTGTTTTTCTCATCTGTAGAACAAGAGAGTTGAAATAGAATATCTCTTTCAGGCTCAATGACTCTTTAATGTTTGTAATCTGTGATTCAATGCCCCAACTTATAAATATTACATGAACTGGATCTAATATTGATGGTCCCACAACCACCACCACCCCCCCATTCCCAAATCATATCTCTGATTTATTTTGCCACCATTCAGAGATCTCATTGGGAAACTTCCAAATAAACCTTCACAGATATTAATAAAGTATCTCCATGTCTTATGCAAGTTCTCAAGGTAACTGTATATCAGATATAGACAGCCTTTATTTAAACTCCACAGAAAATATATATGATTCATTTCATATAAAATCAATATACTTTTCCTCTCTCTCCATTGAGTACCACCTTCCTCGAAGGGGCCTATACAGTGCTCTAGATAAATACAACAGTTTATAGTTTAGATTCTACTTGGAAGAGTTTTGAACTTGGGTTTGTTAGAGATAGTCCTTTGACATTCCAGTGATTCATTTCTTTGCTATAGGAACTTATGCAGTTCTTCAAACTTAGTTCAGAATTTCCCTTTCTCTTTCTGGAAGGCTGGAATTTAGTAATACTCTATTATGTGATTTCTCTGAACAAAGGCCACATGGATTAAGAGCATATGCAGCTTCATGTGCTTCTCTGGGTCTGGGTTCTGGCACTCAAATTTCAGGATTAAGTCAAGGTTTAAGAACTGGCTACTCCACCTCTACCCCAATTGCTAACATCTCTTGGAGATGAAGGGAGATGGTTTGTTGCTTGTACCCTAAGGGGCTGTACCAGTGCCAATGCTGAGTCATCCCAAAGGGAACAAAGCATCTCTCAGGCTTCTGGGACCTGACTCATGTTCAGCTCCCTCTCTCTCTCCTTGCCTTTCTCTTATCCTTTGTCTCCTCTCTGTCTCTGTCTGTCTGTCTGTCTGTCACTCTCTCTCTCTTTCTCTCTCTCTCTAAAGGCAAAAACTGGACCTTCTGATACTTCTGGCCCAGCTTACCCCCTATTATGGACCCAACACAAAGAGTTTGCTCCAACCCACAAGTCTATACAGTCTATTACCACTCAATGACAGTCAAATTCCTAAACAAAGAATCTCCAACCTGTAAACTCATCAAGTTGACTCTTTGATAAATCCCCTAAGTATTCAACAAACTACTTCTTCTGTCATTTCTTATAGTTTGCTAAACCTGAATTTGTCATTATACCTGAAACTTAACAAATCTAAAACCAAATTCTTCATCTCTCTTTTTATTGATGCTAGATAATTTGTTGGAAAACATAAAGATAACAATCTCAGCCTCTACTTAAAACAGAGAATTGTGCAAAGTAAAATTGGATAATATGTTTGGAACACATAAATTGTTATACACATGTAAGTATTATTGTCATAACATCCATGTTACTCAAGAGACAGTCTACATTTCCTGCCCCTATTTCCTGAAAATCCACTCATTTTCATGTTCAGCATCAGATGTGAAAGGCATCCATGGAAAGAAAAGGCCACATGGCCACCTATCATTGATATCAAGTCACCTAATAGTATAAGGAAATTTATATTTGCTAGGTTCTCTCTCTCTGTCTCTGTCTCTTTGTCTCTTTGTCTCTCTCTGCCCCTCACACCCTCTGTCTCTCTCTGTCTTTGTGTATATATCTTTCTCTCTCTCTCTCTCTCCTCTAATTCTCTTTCTCTGTCTTTCTCCATGGCCCTTAGTACATATAGGTTTATATGAATGGCAGTGAGGGACCTATCTGAATATGAATTTCCAAAATTCTTCCATATTAACAGAAAATGGGTTTAATATCAATACTAGAATATCCTCAGGGCCTACCCAGGACATGTCTACAGATGGGGAGTTTTGATAGTTTAACTCCTCTTCCCTAGAGCATTTGATATTAAGATTCTTGCTTATTGTGGCTCTGGAATGAGAGTCCAGCTGTTTGCCCTTATGGCTTCAATCACACGTATGCAGTTGTGACAGATATATGAAAGTCTTGCTGATGTCTTTTAGATTACTGAAAGAGTAGGTGAGGACAGGACATGATTTCCTTTGGTTATGCAAGAGGTTCCTAAGAAAAGGAAAAATACCTTTTTTTTTTTTTAGAAGATAACATAGTGATTAAATTGCTACTACTTGATGAACAATTATAAGAAAAGACCTTTTTGGTTCTAATGGCTCTGAATTGCTAAGTAACTTGCTAAGTTTTTTCATTTGTAAAACAAAGATAATAATCCCAGCCTCTACTTAAAACAGAGAATTTTGCAAAGCAAAATCAGATAATATGTTTGGAACACATAAACTGTCTCTGAAAATTCTCTCCTCCCTTATCTTCTTTTCATTGTATCTCTCTGACCACCTCTTCTCCATATACACTGTTGTCATCCCTTCATCTTCTAGTCTCCCTGTATAATTCTCTGCATACTGACACTCTCTCTCCCTCTTTCTGGGATCTACTTCATTCTGTCATTTCAATACAGATGACTCTCTCCTCCCCAGACTTGTCTCCCAAGCTTTGGTTCTACATTTCTTATAGTTTGCTAAACCTGAATTTCTTATTATACCTGAAACTTAACATATCTAAAACCAAATTCTTTATCTCTCTTGTCATTGATGTTAGATAATTTGTTGGAAAACATTAATTAAATGTGTAGTCCTTCATTAGCAAGAGTTAATGAATTGAGGGAAAAGGAGGGAAGGCAGGAAGGAAGGATAGAAGGAAGAAAGGAAGGAAGGATGAGAGGGAGGAAGGAAGGCAAGAAAGAAGAGAGAGGGAAGGAGGAAGGTATGAAGAAAAGAAAATAATTGGAAGCAAAACCATAAGATCTATAGGTCTAAGCAGTACTGTAACTAAGGCAGGATAACAGGGCTTGTCCCAGGGTACAAATATTTAAAGGGCTCCAGGAGCACTTAGTGACTCCTTTAACATGTAGAAGGGAAGTGAGCTCAGTTCACAAGAGTAATTACTTAAAGTAGGAAATTATTAGATGCCTCCCCTAGTAATCATACTCCTGGTAGCTTCTCCCTGGCCTAGGCCAGACCTACTACAACTCCCTGAGGTAACCACTCCAGAACAAGCCCTTGTAGTTTCCTTGGTATCCTTGAGTGATCCAAACATAGAACATTGGATCCCAAAGTCTTTGGTCTTCTTCCATATAGAGTCACCTGAATTTATCTTCAAGCATTTGATTTGAAAGAACCATTCATGGTATATTGTGTGATGCTTGCCCTGGGCACCAGAATTTCTAGTTACAGCTTTGAGTCCAAGTCTTAATTAACCTTATATTCCTTAAAATTTCTTTCTGAAGCTGAAAAACAAGGGTGAAAGCATGAACTGGCACTATGTTGAGTAAGTAAAGTATTACTAGGAATGTGAGATACAGCTGGAAAGGGCACTGTTTATCCAGTCAGGGTTCATGGAATTTTCGAAATTCATTTACCAGTAACAGAAGACAGCCAACTATGATTCCCTTTTTGACCTTGCCTCTTTTGACATCAAGCTCCTTACTATCAAAACATGCTCTAAAAGAGCTTTTTCTACTGACCCTTCCATTTTAGTTGAGAATGATTATAGCAGCTACCTTTATGTTAATTTTGAGATTGTCTAAGAACTATGCCCCATGAATGTTACTGAGGCACTCTAGTACAAGGTACTGGGGGGAGGTACTCAAAAAGACAATGATTCAGGCTTCCCAGGGTATTAAACAGCTTTATAAAACTGGGGCTATGGACAAATGTAACCAAAACATTCTGGTAGATTTTTCTGGGGACAGCAAATGTTTAACTTGGTGGAGAGTACAGAAGTATATTGTGTGTGGGTGTGTGTGTGGGTGTGGGTGTGGGTGTGTGTGTGTGTGGTGTGTGTGTGTATAAAAGGGACAGTTATCAAGATACCCCTCATCAGTTTATTTTCCTCCATTCCAGTTAATGAAGTAATAGAGAAGGGACAGAAAAGAGAAGAAAGGAACAAACATGTATTAAGTACTCAACTATCTACCAGATATTGTACTAAGCACTTTACAAATATTTCATTTGACAGGTAACAATGACTAGAGATACTGAATGAAGTGCAAAGATATTTTTATACTGTGTTACTCTATTATAAAGTGTGAAAAATTTCTTATTTTAAAAAATTGTTGAAATTAGAAGGCAGTAAGCATTAGACAATATAAAAATTTTAAAATGGAGACACATTCTGTGCAAGAAGTTCATAACTTACAGTCTGTGAATTTGTTTTTAAATATTTTGATAATATATTTTTTAAAATGGATTCTGATGTAATCTTACACATTTTATTTTATGCATTTAAAAATATTATTCTGAAAAGACGTCTATGAGCATCACCTGACTGCCAATACAAAACAAGTTAAGAATCTCTGCTCTAAGGAGTCAGTCAAGACAGGACACAGCAATGAGAAATATGAGTTCCAGAAGATAATTAGTTATGGAAGATCATAGTGAAAGGGAATCACTCCTCACCAATTTGGGAGAAGATATTTCTCCCTCCCCTTTATTCCCATCTTCTACTCCCACCGTCAGCCACAGGACCTCATAGAGGAGCTACTCACCCACTAAGAGCTATCACATCCATTACAGAATAGGACCAATTAGGCAAGGTGTCATAGTGGACAAAGTTTGTGAGCCAAGAGTAATTAGCCTAGTAATTAGCCTTAGCACAGGCTTACACAACTTGCATTGCACGGGCCATGTATGGCCTTTGGGCCACTTGGAGCAGGGCCAAAGGATTTCCAGTGGCCCATGAAAAATGTGGAGGAAGACATCCTTTATATGTAAAGGAAATCTTTTGGCATGTTGCAAATAGTCTGAGAGCTGTAAAGAACCTGCAGGTCACAAGTTGTGCAGTCTTGCCTTAGCATGAGGAGTTGAACTGAGTCAAGAAAAGACCTTACCCAGAAGAGTAGAATGAAAAGAGGAAGGACATGGAAGCTCTGCAGTATCAGAGGAGTGAGTAGCCTTGGCCATATGTGTTCCCCACTTGTATGACTCTAGCAGAACTATTACTTTCCATTCTGGACACCTTTTACTACATTTTTACATTTACTACATCCTAAGATTATATGAATGTTCTTTCAGTTGTCTTGTCACAATGTTCATTCATACTGAGCTTGCAGCCTATTAAAAACTCCCATTTTTTTTTCACAAGAACTGTTGTCTAACCAAGCTTTTCCCCCACCTGTATTTGGAAGACTGATTTTTTGGAATCCCTTATACTTATTCCTGTTAAACTGAGTTTTATTCAGATCTGCCCATTGTTCTAGCCTGTTAAAATCCTTTTAGATCTGGACTCTGTCATTAACTATTTTACCTGTCCATGTAAGTTTCAAATACTCTGCCTTAGTTCCCCATGATATTTTAAGGACTATATTTATGGTATGAGAATTTGTCATCTGTCATTCCATAAAAGATGTTTACTGTTGTAAAATTCTAGCCACTGGCCACAATTATTCTATAAGTGCTAAACTTTTGTAGTCTATAGTGATGCATCGCTTAGTTTCTATAGTTTCATTGCATAATCTACAATACCATTAATTCAAGGCTTCTTAAGAATAATACTTCTATAGTTTCTGGTATCAATGATCTGATACTGAATTGCTATCTTATAAACCACTCCATTTCCACAAAGACATATGACTCAACCATTTATTCAATGCTTCATTGTTGAAATACTTAGCTGAGTTTCTGCAGAAATCACCCATAATAGGCATTTTTCCTCCACCACCTCTGACCCCTTAGAATTTAGATATTTCACAGTCTCCATCCAAAGATAAGTCAGTTTTGGTTACATTCAACAAATCCGATATCATGTACCTGTTATCAGCCTCATTTATAATTGCCCACTCATTCTGCAAGATTTTTACATGTTTTTCATATGTTCCTTAAATGTCTTTCAGTAGTGTTCATCCTTTTTGGTACGGAAACATGTATCTTTCTATAGCTGCACTAGTCTAATGGAAACTGTGTTTTGTTAATATATATATAAGATTTTGTTAAGGTACTTTCCAAGACCTCTCTAGTTCATATTACAAAAGTGTGCACCAAAACTAGTATTCAGTAGTAATAGATATTATTTCCATTAGACATATTCTTCTCATTCAGCTTTTATGTTAGAGTACCAGTAAGTTTCTTAACATATTCAGGCACAATCATTTTACTATCTTCATGCTTTATGTGTTGTCTTGGCTGAAAGAGACCAGGATATTTGTAGTTATTGCCTTTATCCACTGGGTCAAATGTGAACTCCACTGTCAAATGTGAAGCCTTGAGTCTTTATCTTCCCTTGATGTACATTCATAATTTTGTACTTAGCAAGTCCAAATGAAATGTTGATATCAATGGAGAAAGATTCTATAAGATAAAGGAATTATTTAATTTTATTTTGTTTTGTTTTAATCAATGGAACCATATAGCTTGATGTTGTCTATGTACACTAAGTTATTAATAACATGTTTTGGTTTAGCTCTTAATTATCATACTTAATTCTATTTCAGAAGGTTTTTATTTGGATTTAAGACTAGGTAAATCATAAGTGGTATAAAGTCTACATTAACAAAAATGCCACATTTTGTATAAATTGTTCTCAATATTTTTGTGCTGATGTAATAGAATTTTCCACATAGACATCAAATATATTAGTGTTCTATAGTACTATTAGATCTAAGGCCTGGAACCTGTGATTTCTTTGGTGTAGGGAATTTCCCAGGTGAGGAAACTTCTACTAATATAGGTAAATACTTTCTTTGCAACTTCTAGTCCTAAAGAATTGCCTAGAACAAGGCAAAGTGATAAGGTAAAGTAATTTGACACAGCCAATGTGTGTCAGTGTCAGGAACTGAGACCAGATCTTCCTGACTTCAAGTATAGCTTTCTCTTTACTACTATACATTGCCTTTCTGTATTAACCTGTAATATTGTTCTGTAATAATATTGCTAGTTATTCTATAATATTATGATCTATAATAATATGATCAAGAAAGGAAGATGATTGTGAACAGATTCCTGGGGGGAAGGGATATAAAGCGCATCAAAATCTATAGAATAGCATAATATTTAGAATTAGAGCTGGAAGGAACCTCAGAGGAAATCTAGCCTATTCTTTACCCCATTTTACATATAAATTACAGAATCTGAGAGTTAAAAAAGACCTCAGCAGTCATCCAGTCCAATCTATACACAAAAGTAATTACTGCTATAACAGTCAACCTTATCCAACCTATGCTCCTTCCAAAGGAAGGCTAACTTTTCACCTATTTTAATTAAGCTGTTTTTAATTATCTAACATTTATTTCTTCTCTCTTCCACTTTCCACCCCTTCCAAAGAAAAATAAATATAAAACTTTTATAACAAATAAGCATAGTTAAGCAAAATAAATTCCCCTAATGACCATGTGCAAAAATATATCTCATTCTGCACATTCATCCATCACCTCTGTGTCAACTGGTGTTTGGCATTTTTTATCATCCATCCTCTGGAGTCATGGCTTGTCATTGATCAGAGGTCTTAAGTCTTTTAAAGATGATCATTTTTACAATATTGATATCTTATAACCTGTCTTAGTTAACCCCCCACCTCTTAAGGCAGCCCACTATATTTCTGGACATCCCTAATTATTTGTTTGTTTATTTGTTTTCCCTCCTGACATGAAGATTAAATTTTCATCTTTGCAACTTCTACTATTGCTCCTGATTCTATTCTCAGGAGCCAAACAGAACAAGTTTATTTTTTTCTTTACATGAGGAAATTAACATCTAGAGACATTGAATGATTTACCCAAGACTACATGGTTACTAAATGTCATAGCAGAGATTTGAATCCAGGTCTTCTGACTCCAAATCAATCAATAGGTATTTGTCAAACACCTACTATATGAAAAACACTGAGGATACAATGACAAAAGTGAAACTGCCCTTGCTCTCAAGAATCTTACATTTTAACAGGAAAACAGATTCATATATAGCAGGCATAAAGGTAACTTTACATACTAGCATCTGGGGGAACCAGAAAATGTCCTTCTGCAAAAGGCTGTACCTGAGCTGAGTCTTGAAGGATATCAGGAACATTAACAGGCAAACTCAAGGAGGAAGAACACCCCTGGCCTGGGGAATAAGCCAGTGTAAAGGCACAGACAGAGATGGGAGATGGATTGTCATGGGAACAAAATAGGAGGTAGGATAAATAGATGGGTCATAGACCTCATTGAGCAGAAAAGTGGGTTGTGGTGGGAGAATAGCTGTAAAGGACTTGAAATGACAAACAGAGGAGTTAAATTTGTTCCTAGACATGAGAGGGAATCACTGGAGTTTACTGAATATAGTAGAGAGCTAGTCAGACCTATATTTTAAGGAAATCACTTTGGTTGGTACCTGTGTGAAGGATTCATTGGAGTATATTCATACTGAGGTAGGAAATTTTTGCAATAATACAAGTGAGAAGTGATAAAGTCCCAAACAGGAGGGGAGTTGGTAGCCATATGAATGGAGAAGAGGAGATATATGTGATAGATGAAGTAGAGACAGGAACAAAAAGATTTGGCAGTAGACTAGATATAAGAGGTCAACTATATCTAGTTGACTAGATATAGATATATATGATATAAGTGAAAATAAGTAGTCAAGGAAAACAATGAGATTAAAAACTTAGATGACTAGAAAGATATTGGTGCGCTCAACAGGAAAAGGGAAGTTTGCAAGAGTGAAGTGGGGAAGATAACAAGTTCTAGTGAAGAAATATTGAGTTTAAGGTGCCTTTAGGACATCTATTTTGAAATGTGTAATAGGCAGTTGGTAATGTCAGACTATAGCTCAATAGAGAGACCAAAGCTAGCTATATACATCTGGAAATCTTCTGCATAAAAATAACAATTGAATCCATGGGAGCTGGTGAAGTGAGATCATCAAATGAGAGAGTGAAGAGAGAAAAGAGAATGGAACCTAGGATAGGGCCTTGGGTGTATGCCTACAATTAATTGATGTGACCTAGAGCACAATCCAGCAAAGGAGGTGAAAGAGTGGTCAGATTGGAAGGAGGAGAAACAGTGCCATGAAAGCCCAGAACTCTCTTGAGAAGGACTTGAGTAGGAAAAGACAACATAGATGGTCATAGTAATCCAGGATAGGGCCTTGGCAAGTCAAAAATGCCAGTGGGTCAAATGTATAAGAAATTTGAAAGCAGAGAATAGTATATAGACTTGAATTCATTTCACTAAGGGGTCAAAACTGGGAAAGGAGGAGAGTATCTAGCCATAGCAAGAGTGAATGTTATGGGTAAGAACTAAGAAATAGAGGGATTGAATGTCATTAGGGGGAATAAGGCATAGGGAGAAGGGGAATGTTAGATTTGATAGGATAAAGGAGTCTGTAGGTATAATAAAATGAAGGATGTGACCATTCCCAAGTGTAAATAAAGTCTCAAAAAAAAAAAATGTCAAAAGAGTAGCTAGGGAACATGAGATGAAAATGTCTAAACTTCAGGGAAGGTTTTTGTTTGTTTGTTTGTTTTAATTACCACATGGGAGTTCTAGAGGGCACACTAGAAATGTTAAGCAGATCAGGAATGGAACATTGTATAAGAAGGGATGAGTTAAGAATGAGAGCAGGCTACAGCTCTTTGTCATCCATGAATTCAGTATCACAGGTATTAGGGTAAATAGAGGGGCATTTGGTAAGCATTGTGGAATGAATTCAGGTAGAATATCAATGGATGGCAGGAACTCTATTGATTAAAACAAGTGAGCTGAATGTTCAAGGTCTTGCTACAACCTCTCTGTTCTCTGCAGAAGCAGCATATGTTGGTCTGTTCCATGGTGGCCCCTGCCTCATGCACAGCCCAAGCATCAGCCTGGTGTTGATCCAAATCCAGTGTGCCATCCCCTGATTCAGACTGCCTTAAAAGGATGAAGAAGAATAGGAGAGAATATTGGTTTTAAGAGGCAATTTAGAGGGAGTTGAAGGCCCTGGGAATAGTGGTTTCAGTAGAACAGTGATGATGAAAGTCATAATGCAGGAAGTTGAGGACTGAGTGAATAGTAAGGAAGTGCAGCTACTGGTGAATAACTCTTAATAAATTGCCTTTTATTCATTGTAAATTTCAGTATGTTTTAATCTATAATCACTAGAGACTCAAACATTAAAAATTTTAAATGTATTAGACATCTTTTGCTACAACCTTCTCACTGCATGAATGAGCAATAACAAAAGGAGGGCATGAGTGTGGGTGGTTAACTAAATTGCTTTATAATTAATAAAAGAGGTTGTAATACAGGGCTTATTCTAGCCAAGTTTCAGGTATCTGATTACCTGTGACCTTTCTGTCATGAATGAGTGCAATATTTCTCATTCTGAAACTTGAGACTGTTTTTGAAAGTATTTGCTTAACAGATTCTATTACTGCTTTAGAGTGCCTTGCTAAAACCCTCCTATTTGGAATTTGCTTCCAAGTCCCTATGATGAATATGAATACTAGGGCCATGCTCAAATCCCTACGTATTTGCATGTTTATAACAATGAGAGCACAGAATTCTTTAAACGATATAGCTAAGCAAGAATGTGAATGAAATCAGTGGAACTGTATACTGATGTTAGAGACACTGTGAGCTGCTGAAACCAGACCCTTAGTAAAGAAAATATTAACATTTTCTTGGTTTCTCAACGCATTTCAAATACAGTTATGATGACCAAGTTATCATCCTATGTGATTTTTACACAAAAGATTTGTGTTTGAAGTGACAAATCATAATCCATTAAAATGATAAACTGGATACATAAAATTCCAAGGCAGGGGAAAAAAGAATTTGAAAACCTGAGTTGCCTGTCAATGTAATGGACTGTTCATAAGGCTGAATTGCTTCATCTTCTCATTCTTTTAGTATCTTCAGAAAGATGGATGCTTTTAGTATAGTGGTAAGGTCCTCTTTGAGAGTTTGATAGGAAAAATATAGACAAGAACTGCACTTATATTACAGCTAATGTAAATAATGATTTGCATAGCATACTATTAGAGCCATTATTGATTTAACTTAATGAATACTAATAATTTCAACAACATGTAAAAGTCAGAAACCAAAAGGGGATCAACATTTCATTACTACAAGGCTAGGATTAAAGGGACCAAAGCAAGGACAGAGAAATTATATGAGATCTCTTCAAAGGATTGGAGGCAGTAAGCCATATTAGGGAAAATTTTGTGATTCATGTTAGGAAGACCTGGATTCAAATCCTGACTCTCTGTGATGCTAGGCAAGTCAATTAATCTTTCTGTCTCAGGAACCTCTTTGGGACCTAGTTACTAAGTCATAGATCTGTGTTTGTTGAAAAATTTTCCACCCTACTCTGATGAAATAAATTATACTTTGCATATGTTAGTATATATAGATGGATATGTAAAATTCCGAAAGGCCCGATAATATAACCCAAAAAAGCTGATCATAGTTTAAAGTCTCTATGTCTATTGGAAGGATTCATTTTTAACAGGTTATGAGCTTTGATGTAGAATCAGAATTTTTTAGCTGGATGAAAATTTAAAAGTCAAATTTCCTTTCAATTTCCGGATGAGGATACTGAAGCTCCGGTAAATTAATTGACTTGCCCAAAGTAGAAGAATTAGGATTTAAACCTAGATACTTTGACTAAAAATCTGGTGTTCTCTCCACTGCACAATGCTGTCTCTCTTCAGGATGCATGTAGGATGTTATTTACTTTTGCAACCTGTACAGCACTTTACACAGCTCATTGCACTGACAGGTCCTTAATATGTTTGTGAATGAACAGATGAATCATAAAATCATTATCCTGTATCAATAATAAAGCCATAACAACTCAAGTAGTGGAATATTTCCCTTTAATTAGAAACAACAAAGCAAAGATGTAAGCAAACAGATAAAACATGTGAGTGGAAATAATATCTTGGGGGAAATGGCAAATATAGTTCTTCTTGACGAGAATCCACATTTGACAGATCATCTGTCTTTCGTAGGAATTCATAGGACCATAAATAGGGATGTTCTCATATAATGTCAGAAATCAGAAATAGAAAAACTAGGTGTTTGAGCTAATATTAGTTCTTTCAGTGAAACAATTTCTAAGACATATGGTTAATGAGCCATTTTTGTTTGTAAAATTAGAGTTATATGAATCTCATTTTGTAGATTAGCATGTTGTTTAGTCATATTTCAGTCATGTCTGACTCTTCATAACCCCATTTTGGCTTTTCTTGGCAGAGATACTAAAGTGGTTTGCCATTTCCTTTTCCAGCATTTTATGGATGAAGAAACTGAGGCAAACAGGATTAAGTGACTTGCCCAGGGTCACACAGCTAATAAAGTGTCTGAGGCCAGATTTGAACTGAGGAAGATGAGTCTTGTTGACTCCAAGCCTGGCATTCTATCTAGTGCTCCACCTAACTGCTCAGATTTGCATACTGAGGCATAATAAACTCTGACTTCAGTCAAAATATGGCAGCTGTGGAATCTTTAGTAAAATATCAGTTGAGGCTTTTAATATAGAGTTCTTAACCTTTATGTGAATTATGGGTTACTTTGGCAATCTGGTAAAGCCTATGTAACCCTTCTCAGAAATGCTCAATTTCAGTTGGAGGTTGCGGGGGGAGAGGCAGGGAAGATATATTTCATTTTCTCATTCAGGTTCACAGACTCCCTGAAATCTCCCCATGGACCCAGGTTAATAACCATTGGTTTAATGCATCAAACTGTATGCCAGAGTGAAATAGAGTGTAATGGTAATAATGATAATAAATAATTTAAATAATGTTTTGTTGTTACATAGCACTTTGTCATATTTCATCTTTATTACAGTCCTGGCAGATAGGCAGTGGTCTTGTGATTCCCATTTTACTAATGTAGAAATAGAGGCTCAGGGAGGTTGTTTATTTTCCCAAGATTTGATAGATAGCAAGTATAGGAGGCTCACCTAGAAGCTATTATTCAATAGTCCTTAACTATACCACACTTTCTACTTTATTGAGCACCTATTATGTTCAGGGCACCATGCTGGATGTTGACAAGGATACAGAAATAAATAAGATGTAATAGCAACAGTAATAACTAGCATTTATATAGTGCTTTGAGTTTTGTAAATCACTGTACATATGCCATGTCATTTGATCTTTAAAATAACTCTGTGAGGTAGGTGCTGTTATTAATCTCATTTTACAAGTGAGGAAACTGAAGCACAGAGAGTTTATATGACTTGCCCAGGATCATACAGTTAATAAGTCTATGAGGTAGGATTTGAGCTCACATCTTCCTAACTCCAAGTCCACTGCACCATCCAGTTACCTCATTGTCCCTCTTTCCAAGGAGCTTAAAATCTAAAAGATTGGAAGGTGAAAAGTTATGTAGAGGGGGTAATACAAAATAATGTATAAAATTGCACAAAGTTAAAAAAAATTCTATAGGAGTTCAGAGGAGGGAAAAGTTACTTCTGGGTTGGAGGAATTGAGTAAGCATGGTAGAATTAATATCCTGCCTCGATACCAATTAGGCTAGTTTTTCTTGAAAGATATTGAGACTATCCTTAAGACTTGATTGGCTATGGGGACTAAAGACTCAGGCTATTATCACCATATCCTAGTTGGTGAGGAAAAAACAGTCACAAGGAGATTCAAGAGCTCTCTGATGCTTGGCCGGTAGAAAAAAAATTCTCAAATCAATCCAGAGTTTAAATCATTTAAATCAAATTAAAATCAAATCATTTAAATCAACTCATGGTATCCTCAATGCTTGTCCATGATAAATATCCTCCTGCTATGGTCAATAATCTCAACACATTTAGTAAGTACCTACTATGTGCCAGGCACTATCCTAAACTCTGAGAATACAAATATGACAAAGGAAACAGTCTCTGACCTCAGGAAGCTTACAAACTAATGAGAAAAGATAATACACAAAAGGAAGCTGAAAAGTGGGGGGGGGGGGGGGGGGGGGGGGGGGGGGGGGTGTGGAAAAGTCCCAGAAGTCCTAAAGTAGTTCAGCAAGGTAAGAAAGGAGATGTTCTGAGCTGAGCTTCCTCCTTAAATGAAGGATTGGAGTTCATAGCCCCATTCTCCAATAAGAGGAGCAGAAGTTAGTTATGAGGTAGAGTACCAAGGCTGATGAGATCTTGGCAAAGTTTTTGATGATGAATTTTTTCCCATTAATGAGCTTCCTGGGGCATGGTAAAGTCAGAGAAATCCAAAAGTAAGTAGGGAAGCTAGTCAGAAATGAGATGTTCTGATCTGAGGTCCCTCCTAAGGATTTGGAATTCATGTTGCCACCCTTCAATCAGAAGATCAAGGGGGCTATAACTAAGTAAATCTCATTTTGTTAACTTTTGAATGACTTGTAATGGTTTCTTTTTTCCCCCAATATTGAACATACAAAACCAGGGAACTGGCCTGAGTCAGACTCAGCTCAGAGTAGGAAGGCACCAGAGGAGGTGGACTGCAATAACTATGGTTTTGGTACAGTGTATAAAATGGGGTGTATTGTGAGCTTGGACTTGTACAGAATCATTGTACATGAAAGCTGGATGAGATCTTTGGATAATCTTATCTAATCCCTTTATTTTACTGTTAAATTGAGATTCAGAGAAATAAAGTAGTGTGTCCAAAGTCGCCCTGCAAAAAGAACTGGAATTCATTTAGCATGGGTTTGACACAGATTTTTCAAGGCCTGAATGTCAACCCTTAGTGGAAAGGAGACTGGTTATAAAGCTTTTGCAATAGTTCTGTAAAGGGATTATAAATATTATTTCAGTGGTCCCAAATATGTCCTTGAGCTATTGGGGCAGAGTCTCAAAACAAGATCCATATCAGAAGTACAGCTGAAGCTATCTCTGAAAGCTATGTCTCCTAGATCTGGAGGCCCTTACAGGAAACATTGACCCTTTGTCTTGGTGACACTACCAAATATTACCACAAGAATCTAGCACCCTGGCTGCTTTGTTGGGGGAAAAAAACAAATATTGACATCAGGGAAAGTTCTTCCCAGCACAGAAGAAAGAGTGCTGGGCCTGGAGTCAAGAAGATTTTGGTTCAAATTCAGCCGTAGATATACTTGACCAGCTGTGTGACTTTGGACACATCACTTAACCTGTCTACCTTTCCTCAACTGGAAAATGGGAGAAATAATAGCACCTACTTCCTAGGGTAGTGAGAATTAAACCAGATAATATTTATAAAGCATTTAGCATAGTGTCTTTATAAGCACCTATTAGGTGCTTAATAAATGCTCATTTCTTTCTCTTTTCTGTCCCATGCTCTAGAGGCTTACTAAAGTCTATCATATTGTGAAAACTTGGCCAGCCTATTTAAAATCTATTGATCCTAGTAACAACCCTTTTCCTCATTAAATTCCCATATAATGTCCTTGCTAAAAAGACTGGACTATGCAACGCAGATGTATTGGCTCCTTTTTTTGTTATTCAGTTGGTTGTTTAACCACAACCCTCTTCCCCACACCACCTCCCAGACTCAACATTGGCTGCAGGAGTTATTATCCATAAGCTTTGTGCTCACTACTTTTTTTTTTTTTTTGGCAATTGGGGTTAAGTGACTTGCCCAGGGTCACACAGCCAGTAAGTGTCAAGTGTTTGGTCTGAGACAGGATTTGAACTCAGGTCCTCCTGACTTCAGGGCCGGTGCTCTATCCACTGCGCCACCTAGCTGCCCTCTGCTCACTACTTTTATAATAATAAAGTTAACAACAAGGGGCTGAATTAGTTACTGGGAATGAAGGAAAAAAAATTGATATGGAGATATTGGGAAGGGGATAGCATCATAACTTGGCAATTCAATGGATGTAGGATATGTGAGAAAGGAGTCTCAAGTTTTGAACCTTTATTCATTAATAGAAATGGGGAAATTAAGAAAGAAGCCTGTCGTTTGGCCAAAAAGTGATTTTTTTGATGTTGAGATAGTTGAATTCAAGGTGAAACAAACAAGGAGAGATGCCCAGTAGATAGTGAGAAATGGAAATCTTATACTCAGGAATGAGGATGGGAGTAGAAATAGAGATTTATATTTCATTTGTATAATCAAGGACTTATGTTTCTGCCCAGGGAACTCTTAGATTTTTTTAAGGGGAGAAAGAATGAAGAAAAGATCATAGCATGGTCATGTAAAAATAGTGTCAGGTGTGCTAAAAATCAGAATGAGCTGAGATGGGTGAGGGAAGAGAAGGATAATACAGAAGAATTTTTAAAGTTATATTGGGAGGAGATAAAAAGAAGATCAACAAAATGGTGCCAAATTGATGACAGAAAACAGAACTGATTGATTATTGTTTTGCTTCTATTCTCTCTTACAAGAAAAATGACCTTTGCACTTGAAAACAGTGGCAACTAGGGAGTTGATATGCAAGATATGTAAGGAGATAGTATTAAAGTATGTAATTCTTCTAGGTGAATTAAAGTCACTTGATAGAGGTGCTACCTAGTGAGATACTGAAAGAATTGATGGAATTGCTTAGTTTGACAGTAAGATTTGAATGATCAAGGGAAATGGAATAGTTACCTCAGATTTGGAAAGGAAGAGAGTAGATTCTGCATCCATACAGGCCATTGAGCTTTACTTTGATTCCCGAGAAAACTTTAAAATGGATTACTAAAAAGGTAGTTGGTGAACATCTTAAAAAAGAAAATAATGATTACAGAGAGCATCTCAAACAATTTCCCAGTCTGCATTTTATACACTTTAATTCCATCCCTCCAGAAATGAAATGTCTTGTTACCTTTTAGTTCCTAATATTTAAATGTTGTTGAAACTATACTTTTTAAAAAGTTAAATCATCAACTAACAGTATGTGTTAAAAACTGGCAAAGTGGTATAATAGATAGAATGCTGGAATACCTGAGTTCAAATCCAGCCTCAGACACTTACTAGCTATGTGACCATGAGCAAGTCACTTAACCTCTGTTAACCTCAGATTCTTCATGTGTAACATGGAGATAATAATAGTATCTACCTCACATAATTGTTGTGAGGACCAAATGAAATAATATTTGAAGCACTTTGCAAAGCTTAAAGTACTATATAAATTCTAGCTATGACAATTATTTAATCATGGTTCTTCAAAAATTCAAAAAAAGCTATTGTATATTACAGGTGAAATTTTTTACCTTATTTTTCCTTATCAGTCTCCATTTGGGAATCTTCCTAGATAGCTAGAGTATTATAATCTGTAAGCTGGGAAAGAAATGACCAAACTTATTAGAAATATGAATAAAGTAAAAAGTAAGTAATCTCTGAGTTAGGACCTTAGAAACTCTTTTCTGAGTAAAATTCATGTTTTTTAGTATTATGGAATGGTGGCATTAATTTTGCCTTTTCAGAAAATTTTTCTTAACTTGTTGGTTTTTGGCTATGTTCTAGATGGCTGAGATTGCCAGAAATCTGACCTCAAGATAAGTGAGGTGTTGTCGTCCATTGCATAATAAAGGTAAGCTTGTTACCCCCAAAGGGGGAAAGAGTTATGTTACTTTTATACGGTTTTGTTTTCCCAATTCAACTTCCAAATATGTCTTGCATCTGTCCCCCTCTTTTCTATCACCTGGCTCTCACCTCAATTCAATCTCTCATTAATCTCCCTCTTGGACTATTGCTATAGCTTCCTAATTAGACTCCCTGTTTCAGATCTCTCCCCTTTCTAATCAATCCTCCCAAATAGCTACCAAATTAGTCTTCCTAAAGTATGGATCTGACCATTTTCTTCCCCAGTCACAAATTTCAGTGACTTTTTTTTTTTTGCCTCCAGGATAAAATATAAACTACTTAGTATGGCATTTAACGACATGCACAGTGTGGCTCCAGCCACAGCCACTGTGGCACACACAGCCTTTCTAGACTTATGTCATTTTAGCCCCCTTAATAAACCTTATGTTCGGCAAAACTGGACTATTTCATGTTCTGTTAACTTAACATTTCCTCTTCTGTGACTTTGTACAAAATTTCCATATACCTAGAATGTCCTTCCTTCTTACCTCTGCGTCATAGAATTCTTAGCTCCCATCAAGACCTGACTCAGATCATAACCTCAACAGAAAGTCTTTTTTCTTGATCTCCTGAATTATTCATACTCTCTCCCTCCTTAAATCATATTGTGCTTTTTAACTCTCTAAAAATTTTATCTGCCTTTTCCCATCCCCCAACACACACACACACACACACACACACACACACACACACACACACAGAGTAGAATGTAAGCATATTAAGAAAAGGAACAATTTTTTTTTTGGTATCTCTAGTGCCTAGAATGGCAGGCACTTAATAAATGTTTCTTGAATTAAATTAAAATGGAAATTATTTTTTATTATTTTTTTCAATTATTAAGCATTTAATAATTTCAATTATTACGCATTTTTCTCCTTTTTCTCATCTATGAGTGGGGAGAGAGGGAAGGAAAAAAACCTTATAACAGACAAGCATAATCAAACAACCCTATATTGACTATATTTGAAAATATTTGTCTCATTCTACATTTAAGTCTGTCAACTTTCTGTCCAGAGGAGAGCAGTATTCTTCATCATCGGTCCTTTGGACTCATGGTAAAACATTCCATTGATCAAATTTCTAAAACTTTCAAAATTATTTGTTTTCTCTAATGTTGATTCCCTAGTATAAATTTTTCTCCTGAATCTGTTCACTTCATTATGCATCAGTTTATATACATCTTCCCAAGTATCTCTATTTCTTCATTTCTTATAGGAAAATAGTATCCTATTACATTTCTATACCATCATTTGTTCAGCCATTCCTAAATTAATGGTTACCTCCCTAGTTTCCAGTTCTCTACCACTACAAAAAGTGCTGCTATAAATATTTCTTTTTTATCTCTGGTATATAGACTTCATACATAGTAGTATGTCTAAGTTACAGTGTAGGTACAGTTTAGCAATTGTTTAGGCATAGTTAGAAATTCCAGAATGACTCCACTATAATCACAACTTCATCAAGAGGTACATCAATGTGCCTGCTTCCACAGCCCCTCTTACATTTGTTATTTTTTGTTAACTTTTTTTTTAATTTGCTTGGGTATGAAGTAGAACTTGAATTTAGATTGCTTTAATTTGCATTTCTCTAATTATTAGTGATTTGGAGTATGTTTTCATATGGCAATAGATAGGTTGAATTTCCTCTCTTGAGAACTGCCTGTTGAACTTGCTTTTCATAATGCCTTCAGAAGACTTTGTCTAATAAGGCAAAAGTATTAAAACTAACTGATTGTAAACATTTTTCACTTCTGTCTTCTGACAGCTGGAGATGCACTAACAAAATTCAAAGGCAAATTCTTTTGAGAACTTCTGATCAAAACTGAGGAAAGTAGCACAAATTCAACGTTTCCCTTTTATTCAATGGAGAAAAGTATGTCTCATTCTAGCACATTATTGTCCTCTGGCTTGTAATCAAATATTAGGATGTTATTAGGATGAGATTGTTATCCACCTCTAAATGTAGTAAGAATATATATTGGACATTCTTTGGTATTTCAATAGGGAATGCTGCAAATTACAAATTCATAACCTTTGATTATAAATTGTGCTACAGCATTCATTAGAGCACAAAAGCTGGTGTTTGGGTTATTTTTTCATTATGGAAACATAGGGGTTTAATACAGGTGGAAAGTTATTTTGATTCCCAGGAGCAGAAAATGGTGTGAATAAAGCATTATTTCCTCTGTAATAGTGAACTAATGTGCATTCTGTCCTGAGTCCTTCTCTCACAAATCACAGGCAACATTCCAAATAGTTCAAATAGCAAAGAAATGGAAATATCATATTTATAGCCTGGGGTTTCTTCCCCTTATGGAGCAGCATGTGGTCTTCTTTGATTTAAAATGTATTCCATTGAAATTTGGCCCCACAGGAAATGGACAGGCTTATTGCTAGCTTTATTCTGAGTAGTCACAGCAAACCATTAATAGTGTGACCCAAAATACTGTTGTATCCCTACAGGTGAAAAAAGAAATATTATATCAAATAAACAAAATGTTGAAGTGATAAAATATAGGTTGGGCAAAGTGGCTTTGAATGTGAGAATCATAAGATTGTTTGAAACCCAGGGACCTGTTTCTTGATCTTATTTAATAGATTCCATAATGGTTGTATTTGAAGCACATTTTGACCAAAACATACCTCAGTTTGCACCTTTCTGTAGAATAAATGGAGGTTTTCTGCCTAAGATATGCCATTAAACTAATTATATTTTAATCTAATTATATTTTAATATTCCACCAACCAGGTCATTTAAATCTCTGAAGCTTGAAATGACATAGAGTTCTGAGATCTTGGGAGCAAATAAATGATGAGTGCAAATAGTGTCTGGGTGCATGAGAGATAGAATGTACTAATATGTTCAGTGACAGCTTCATAATCTAATAACAACAATGTGTTTTTTCTTTTCATTACATTTATTCTCAGTTAATAGCTTTTGTCTCTCATACATAAATGAGAATGAAACCCTCTTTTTCTTAGTTACCATTCAGCTCATATTAAATGTGTTTAGTAGCTTAATTCAATGGTTCATCTTTATACTTAAAAATTAAATATAGCTTAAAAATTAAAGCTGATATTAACTTTAAAACTGATATCCTGTGATATAAAAACTTTATAGCTGATGATATCCTGTGATTCAGAACCACACTGGTGGGTACTATTATTCTCATATTATGGATGAAAACACTGAGTCTGAGAGAGGTAAAGTCACTTGGCAAAGAGACACACAGCAAGTGACTAAAGCAGAATCAGAACTTGTACTTATGTCTTCCTGACTCCAAGAACAGTACTTTATCCCCTATCTACTTCTTAGGCAAGGGGTGCAGCTTTGCCTTTTACCCTCTCTTGTCCAATCAGTGAGTTGAAGTCATGGATACGTCAAAGAACATAAGTCTGAGTCTTAAAACTGCTGTTGAGTTACATGTGTTACCTAGGGTATTCTGGGACTCAGTTTCTTCATCTATAAAAAAGGGGTTCAGACTAAATGACTCCTTAGATTCTTCCAAGCTCTAAAGATATGACCAATTTGTAATCAACACCTAAATGAATTTTTACGTGGTCAACTAAGGGAAGCCTAGAATGAGATGTGTAAATGGGAAAATAAGTTCCTTACTTTTTAGTAGGGACAACTAGGTGATATAGTGGACAGAGCTCTGGACCTTGAGTCAGGAAGACCTGAGTTCAAATGTGTCCTCAGATACTAACTGTGTGAACCTGGGCAAGTCACTTAACCATGCTTACCTCTATTTCCTCATCTGGAAAATGAGCTGGAGAAAGAAATAGCAAACCACTATAGTAGCTCTGCTAAAAAAAAAAAAAAAACCCAAATGGGGTTACAGAGAGTCAGACATGACTAAAAATAACTAGCAGTAACAACAACTTCCTGACTCCAGGCTCAGCACTCTCTCCACTGAGCCATCTAGTTGTCTATATATACGTAAATTTACATACATGATAACATATGGTTCACCTAAATATTAAAGTAACATATTTATCATTGGCACTATTCTTCATCTAGACTACAGAGTTCTCAGTCATGGTGTTAACTCTGACTCTTTCCTCTCACTCCACTCTCATAACAAATCCAACAAGTTCTACAATTAAATAAAATGCATTGTTTGTGTTTTATATAAATTACCAGGAAATTAACAAGTCTCATTATTTCTATTGCCTCAGTATTTCTCACAGTCATCCAGTCCTCCTATTCTCATTGCCTTTGCTTTAGCATAGGTTCTCATGACCATCCTTCTTGACTACTGTAAATCACCTTTTTACAAGTATTCTCATCTCATCATCTTTCCCTTCTAATGCATCCTTCACAATGCTGCCGGAGAAATTTCCTTATGTATAGATCTGGTCATATTACTCTTTCTCCTCAAACACTTTAAATGAACATCTCTTGCCTATTGAATAATGTTCAGTTCCTGGCATTCAGTAATTTCACACATTCTCATGATTAGAATAGCATTCTTGATTTTAATTCTAAAGCATTTTTTTTCTTTTCATCACATTTATTCTCACTTAATAGCTTTTGTCTCTCATACATAAATGAGAATGAAACCCTCTTTTTCTTAGTTACCATTCAGCTCATATTAAATGTGTTTAGTAGCTTAATTCAATGGTTCATCTTTATACTTCTTTAACCAAGTTAAAATACTTAGCTCACTTCCATCCTCCCTCTAATTTATTTCATTGCTCTAATACTAGGTTCCTTAACTGGAGAGGTAAAAGTTTTCTAGGTTGCTGTATAAAAGAGATTATTGATCCTGAGATGTGAAATATCTGCCCTAAATTTAAAATAACCCTTGTTTCTTTTCTACCTAGACTATATTGCTAATTCTTCATTTCCAGCCTGCTAAACTATATTTGTCTCATTGTTATGCTTTCCACAGTTCTCTAGCCTAATGAATATTCAAAAAATTGTTCTACATTAGCCTATTATATCTGTAGCTGGATTTTCTAGGTGTAATGAAATGCCTTACAAGTCCTATTTGGGTGAAGTCCAAAGGGTCAGTCCTAAATGCTATGGCTGAAGTTTTCACAGAATTTGGTATTTAGTACACCCAGTTTTTTTTCACTTAAAATTATTTATTTTACCGAGATATTGGACAAAGAAAGACAAAAATTCCTTATCATCTCCAAAGAAATGTATTGATCTTACTGAGTAGAGTCAGGAGAAAGGAGGAGAGAACAAAAATGCTTTAAATGAATTGTTCTACTAAGATTCAGTTAACTGGAAACTACAATTGACCAAAATCCTCGTTCCTCTACATTTTAATTGATTGAGGAAGCATCTTGTATACAAGAATTTCTCTGTATTACTGTATAAAAAGATATAACCAAACCTTACTAATTAGACTTCATTAATTTGGAATGATTTGATGACCTAGGAGGAGCTTCACTATTTTACTGTCTTTGAAAGGTTAGAAACTGTGGTTTAAATACAATTAAAAGGGAACATTTAATCTACTTTGTAGATTGTCTAGAAACATCTGTCTGTATACAAATAATTTGCTAATTGCAAATCACTCTAATGTATTATTGATACAGGTCTAGCTACACTTACTAAGCATCTAATAGTTTGTGTTCTATGCATTTAGGAATAATGAAATTATATTTCTTTTATAAAATATGTTAATAGTTTTGGGGTTTTTTTTGTAATTCAGATTGAGCTTTCCAAATTGGTTGAATTAATGAGAATTTCCTTGGCGTTTATGTGTACACAAAAATATTTTATAAACAAAGAAATTCTGTATAAGTGTGAATTCTTATTGTCCCATAGAGTAAAAGCTACATTATTTGGCATTTTACCAACGTAAACACACAAAAAAAATTAGTACCTCTTTTGATTCTCCAATGCAAATATTTAATCTAGTAATCATGTTGTTTGGAAAGAAGTTCATAAAAATAAATATAAAATTGGCTACATCTTGAACTGGATTTGAATCCCAAATCTATTATTATCAGTATAACTTGGGAAAGTTACCTCACCACTTTAGTCACCAATTTCTGAGGGAAGGTTAACACTATTCCTTGAAGACCTCCTTTATCTTAATCTGTGATCCTGTATTCCCACTCTCACCTCTGCCTCTAGTTAACACAAGTTTCAGTGTATTTACTTTGGATTAGATGACCTGATGAGAGATCTGATTGGACTCCTTTGAATACCCTATTTTAAAGAAATAACATTCCAGTACACACACACACACACACACACGAGAATAGACAGCTCTAGAAACTTATATTTCTATTGCCAACCATGAAGTTGACATTCTTGACTGATAGTAGAATAACCATTTGCCTCCAGCGCAACTCTTATTCTTGTGATGTATTGAATCTATTTCTGAGGACCTAACTAGTGCACTAAAGGTTTTCCTCTGCTTCTTTTAACATATCATGGGCACAAGTGGGTTACTAGGGCTACCTAACAGATTTCTCTCATTCTTATTACATGACTAATCTATTTTCCCCATATTTTCAGTAGACTTCTTGCTTCTGTTATGGTGGTCTTTTATGTCTATTCTGAGGGGTATAACTAGAAAGAAACACTTTTCATCCTATGCTTCTCACCATGGCAGTAGTCATCACATATACTGTTATGTGCAGGTTCTGAGAAGATTCTACAATTTATATTAAATACTCTATAGGAGAAGATATTCATGATTGTTACAGAAAATGCTTTTTTTTAATTACTCTGCTTTGATATAATTGGTCTGCTTTTATTGGCTTTTCAAAATTACAGTCTAAGTACGCCCTTCTCTTTTTCAAAATTACTAGAGACTGGTACTATTTTTCCATCTCTTTGACATCTTTTATGTACAATTTCTGGAGCCTGCATTCAATGAATATTTTCATTAACCTCAAGTTCTTTAACTTTATCCTCTTCAAATTTTAGTAGTGTGTTGATTTAACTTCATTTTATCTATATACTAGGCTTAGTGATGAAGGGCTTTTTGTTTGTTTTGTTTGGTTTGGTTGATAAACAAAAGAATAGCATATATCCTATTTTCTTTGTTTGCTTGTTTCCTCAATCACCCTGAATTGCTGAGCAATAAATACATGTGTCAGTGACTTATACCCTGAGGGAATTATTGACAAAATGTAGTATGAAATCCTTGCCTATATCTAATGACATCTATTTCCATTTTTGTTACAATATAGTACTATATATGTCTTCAGTCCATTTCATATATACCCATGGTTTGCCCGCTTTAGTGGTGAGTGAGTACCATCTGTACTGAAGTACTTTTACCAAGTGGATTATTGGTATTTCTGGTTTGTTCTAGTACCTTCTTGTGCTACCAGATGATATAAAGGAGTGCCATTCACTCTTCTATTCTCTGTGTTCATATGATTTTCATGACGATTTCAAATCTGCATTCCTATGCATCTCCATCAATTTCTTAGACTTTTAGAACAGTTGTATCATTCCGACCAACCTGCTAATTAGTAGTGGTATTGACAGAGCCCAGTTGTTCAGCAGTCTAGGGTTCCTGCCAAGCCTTTAGAGATTTAGTAATGGCTTAGAGAATGCAAAGCCTCCATTGTACATCACCTTGACTGGCATTCTCCTACTTTGTTATTGTCCTTCTCTCCTTGAAAAGTTGGTTAGACTTGGAGAGAGTTGTCCCTATTATTCCTATTATAATTCATTTCATTTACTTTGTGTCTTTTTTTTTCACATTTTCACAAGTAGTTAGCTTCTTCAAAGGTTAATACTAAGCCAAACTATCTTAGCTTTCTTGCCTAACTTTGTCCAAACAACCTAGTATTTCAGAAATGTTTATTTCACTGGCTGCTCTGAGACAGATTTGGGTAAGAGGAATATTTCTCTCTCCTGCCATGTTTTTGTGACATTCAAGTTGCTTGTTTATAGGGTATTAAATGCACAGAATGAAAGCTTCATATATTCTTCATTCAGTGAGTTCACTTCATGAATTCTAAGATTATTTCCTGATGAACTGAACTGTCTATTCACATTCATGCATCATTTGAGTTTGAGAGACAGTGACTGCTTTTATAATTCATGTCAGTGCCCCCCAAAAAGATATAGGTCAAAATCAAGTTTTCTTTCTACTGAAAACTATAGCATCAAAAGTAAGGAAGTAAAATACCATTTGACTGTAATGACTTATGCTTTGCATTTCAATTCATGGAATACATCATATTTTCAGATAGTAGGAGGCTGGGACAAATAGTTAACACACTGAATGGGTTAGAACAATGGCCCAAACCTAGTAAGATAAGAGTGAAAATATAAGTCCTAACATTAAGTCAATAAATCAACTGCAAAAACAAACAATGGATTGGAGAAGAAGTTTAGATAGCAATTTATATTAAAATGGTTTGAAGATTTTAGTAGATTATAAACAGAAAGAATGAGTTGACAGTGTCATGTGGGAGCCAAAAAAGCTAAAATAATCTTGGGCTTCATTGACAGGCCTAATGACCAGATGAAGGTGAGCATACATAATTCAATGATACTTTGCTATAGAGAAATCTTATCTGAAATATTGTATCCAGCTTAAATTAATTCAGCTTACCACATTTTAGAAAGGACATTGACCAGCTGGAATGTCTCTAGAAAAGGCTAGACAGGATAGTGAAGAGACATTCTATATGAGGATTGAAGGAAGGGGTTAGGAATGTACAGAATAAAGAAGAGAAAATGGGATTGTGGAGAGGAACATGACAGCTGTCTAAGTATCTGAAGAGCTTTCACATCAAAGAATTAGACTTCTGACCCTCACTTTAAGGTTCTGGAAAGAGCATGAGTGAAGGAAAGATTCTAAGAAGTGTTTAGAGAGATAGGAGTAGGAACAGCAAAATATATGGTTATTGGAATTTTGACCCTCTAAGTGACTTGAAGATTTATCACGTCGTAGCAAATATGCACTTGGAACTAGGTAACTACATCTATTTTAATTGTCACAAACGAACAGGTATGGGTCACAAAAGCACAGCCTAATAGTAGTTCAGGGATGAAACTTTCCTAGTTAGACTAACCAGCGTATTTTTATTCATGATGACACAAACACCCATAATCCTTACTCAGTGTTCTTCATTAAGTTACCTGAACTGAGGTTAAGTTGAGCTGTTTTGAATCTGAAATATTATTGGTAAGCACCTAGACATGTGTATAGTTTGGTACATAGAATATTTTTCACCAGAGGGTGTTTACTGCAAATGAAAGAATAAGTATGCTGACAATTAGGGACATTTGGGAAATGTAAAAGCTAAAACCTTGGAATTGGATTTAGAAGTAACAGCTCTGTTTATGGTGATTGATCAGCTTTGTGCAGGGACTCTGTCTTTCATTAATGGAACTATTTAGGTGCATGGGCTCTGCCTGCTTTCACTTTATTTCCACAAAGAAGAAGGTCACTCAATTTCTTCCACAGTCCTATTTTTTTTTTAAATTTCCCCTGAGTTTGGGGGTTGGCAACCTAAGTGTGCATTAACATACTAGAACTAAAGCTTCTATCATAGGGAGGAAGCTTGGGGAAAAAGTCACAGAGTCATCAAAAGTTGATACAATTTACTCATCACTCCCCACTCAAAATAGAATGAGTATCATAATAAAAGCTTTTGCTTTTGTCTATAATTCTACCAAATTATATTTTCAGGCTCATGTCATTAAAACACTGACTCAACAAATATGTAGTTAAGGTATATCTATGTAAACTACATATGAACAATTCAATTTATAAGTGTTTCTTACAATCTTTTCAAATGTGTTCTTTTGAGGCAGAAATGAAGAGATTGCTTAAATCAGTGGAGATCATTAGTTATGGAAGAGATCAAATGTCATTCATTTCCCTTTAAGCCCACAAATTATCATGAGTATTGAGCTGTTGACAGTTTTTAGGAAATTCATTGTTATGACTGCCCTCCAGACTCTGAAAATCACAAACAAACAATATATATACTTATACATTTTTTCTTTTTATCTTCCTCAATATCTTTTCGTGGAGAGAATATGTTTTAGATTTTGTTGTTTTTAATATTTAAGCAAAATCCATAGGAAGCATAGTTCTTTTTGATACTGAGAGATTTGTAAAGACTTGACCAGGAGAGAATTAAAAATGTATAAGTAAATGGTATTCAGGATTCTGCTGACAATTATTTATAAGTATTTGTGTGAGCATATGTAATACTACATAAGGATATATAATATACAATCTGTATATACATATTATATGACTTTGGTTTGCATATGGCTTTGTGCCAATTGTATCAAGCCCCCAGAAGATTTAAAAGTTTCCTAGTGGCACCTATAACCATTCAAATGAATTTGGCTTGACTATCCACATAGGAAATATGAAGTAGATGAAAATGTCTATTAAACAGATTACAGTGTCCATCTGCATGAAATCCCTTGGAGCTTCTATGTCAGCATGCATATCTGGGTTAACCAGTATGTATGAAAAATTAGTTGGCTCTAGAATTAAACAGGAGTAAGAAAGCAGGCTGGTTTGCTTTCAGAAACTTGCATAGCTCACTTAATGACCACAAACTTCCCGTGAAAGTAAAGGTCTATCTTTTTAATATCAACATTCACCTGGTGTAGTTATATGCTAGCAAGATGAGATGAGGAATACAGCAGTCTCAGAACTGAAAATTGATATCATGAATGTCGTGTGTGTGTGTGTGTGTGTGTGTGTGTGTGTGTGTGTGCAGCACAGCATAATAGATAGAGATAGCTAGTCTCAGAGTTTAAAAGATCAGGATCAGTGGCAGAGTCAAGAAGGTGGACAAAAGGCAGCAACTTGCCTGAGCTCTCCCCAAAACTCCTCCAAACACCTTTAAATAATGCCATAAAATAATTCCTGGGACAGCAGGGCCCACAAAAGAACGGGATTAAATAATTTTCTAGGCAAAGAAAATGTAAAAGGTCAGCAGGAAAGATCTGTCACATATGGGCAAGAGTGAAGCACAACTAGCACAGACCCAGCCCCAGCAAACCAGAAGCAGGCCTTTGGAGCCACTGAATCAGCAGTGGCCATGGCTGCTTCCTGGGCTCTCAGCCCACAGATGGTAAAGGGCAAAACAACTGGTCAGAAGGAGATTACAGGGGTCTCTTTGCTATCATTGAGGCAGGACTCTGTTGCTTTGCCCGTACTCAGATTCCAGGTCACAGTCCTGAGTGGCAGTCCCAGGTCAAAGGAGGGAACTAGCACACCAGATGTTGAGGCCACACTGGAATGGGGACCCTCATCACAGATCTAGGGCAGAAAAGATTGCATGTGGTCAATCACAGACCAGAGCACAAGCCAGGAGAGTAGTAAACACACTTCTCCTTAGATCACACCACCTTGGAAGAACTGAAAAATGACAGGTCCCTAGAAGTGTCTCTGAAAACAGCTGCACAAAATCCTTGAAGCTTGGGACAGTGTGTTCTCTGCCTTGGAAGTAGAGCCCTACTTTAACAAGAGTTAAAAGTCAAGAAATAAGTTTGGAAAATGAGCAAACAACACAAAAAATTCTGACCATAGAAAGGTACTATGGTGACAAGGAAGATCAAAACACAAACCCAGAACAAGATAAAGTCAAAGCTCCTACATCCAAAGCCTTCATGAAAGATAAGAATTGGTCTCAGGCCATGGAAGAGCTCAAAAAGGATTTTGAAAAACAAGTAAGAGAGATAAAGGAAAAAGTGGGAAGAGAAATGAAAGTGATGCAAGAAAAGAGTCAACAGCTTGGTAAAGAAAACGCACACACAAAAAAATACTAAAGAAAATAACACTTAAAAAACAGAGTAGGCCAAATGATAAAAGAGATACAAAAACTCAGCAAGGAGAAGAATGCTTGGAAAAGCAGAACTGGCCAAATGGAAAAATAAGCATAAAAATTCATGGAAGAAAAAAATTCTTTAAAAAATAGAATTGGCCAAATGGAAAAGGAGGTATAAGAGTGCACTGAAGAAAATAATTCTTTAAAAATTAGAATTGAGCAAATGGAAGTTAATGACTTGATGAGAAATCAAGACATTATAAAATAAAATCAAAAGAATGAAAAAATAGAAGACAATGTGAAATATCTCAATGGAAAAACAACTGACCAGGAAAATAGATCCAGGAGAGATAATTTAAAAATTATTGGACTATCTGAAAGCCATGATCAAAAAAAGAGCCTAGACATCATAGTTCAAGAAATTATCAAGGAAACCTGCCCCAGTATTCTAGAACCAGATCATCACCTCCTGAAAGAGATCCCCAAAGGAAAATTCCTAGGAATATTATAGCCAAATTCCCGGGCTCCCAGGTCAAGGAGAAAATATTGCAAGCAGTCAGAAAGAAACAATTCAAGCATAGTGGAGCCATAGTCAGGATAACACAAGATTTATCAGCTTCTAAATTAAAGGATCAGAGGACTTGGAATATGATATTCCAGAGGGCAAAAGAGGTAGGAAAACAAACAAGAACCACACACCCAATGAAACTGAGTATAAACCTTCAAGGGGAAAAATGGATATTCAATGAGATAGAGGACTTTCAATAATTCTTGATGAAAAGACCAGAACTGAATAGAAAATTTGACTTTCAAATACAAGACTCAAGAGAAGCATAAAAAAAGGTAAACAGGAAAGGAAAATCATAAGGGACTTAATAAGGCTAAACTGTTCATATTCCTACATGGGAAGATGATACTTATAACTCATAAGAGCTTTCTTATTATTAAGGCAGTCAGATGGAGTATATATAGACAGAGGGCATAGGTGTGAGTTGAATATGAAGGGATATCTAAAGAAAATAAATTAACGGGTGAGAGAAGAATGTACTGGGAGAAAAGGAAAGGGAGAGGTAGAAAGGGGTAAATTATCTCACATAAAAAAGGCAAGAAAAAGCTTTTACAGTGGAGGGAAAGAGGGGGGAGTTAAAGGGAAAGTGAGTGAACCTTGCTGTCATCAAAATTGGCTCAGAGATTTAACACATACACACTCAATTTGGTATAGAAATCTATCTCACCCTATAGGAAAATAGGAGGGGAAGGAAATAAGAGAAGGAAGGGGTGGTGATAGAAGGAAGGACAGATTGGGGGAGGAAGTAGTCAGAAGCAAAATATTTTTGAAGAGGAAAAGGGTGAAAAGAGAGAGAGAATAGAATAAATGGGGGGAGGAAGGATAGGATGGAAGGAAATACAGTTAGCAATGGTAACTGTGAAAAAAAAATTTCAAAGTAAGTTTCTCTGATAAAGCCCTTATTTCTTAAACATAAAGAGAACTGAGTCAAATTTATAAAAGAGCCATTTCCCAATTGATAAATGATCAAAAGATATGAATAGTTTTCAAATGAAGTAATCAGAGCCATATGAAAAAATATTCTAATTCACTATTGATTGGAGAAATGCAAATTAAACTTCTGAGGTATTACATAATACTTATTAGATTGACTAGTAGCACAGAATGGGTAGGTGATGAGTGTTGGTGAGAATATGGAAAGGATGGGACATTAGTGCACTGTTGGTGGAGTTGTGAACTGATTCAGCCATTCTATAGAGCAGTTTGGAGCTGTGTCCAAGGGGCCAGGCATGCCTTTTGACCTGGCAGTGCCACTGCTAGGTCCATATCCCAAAAGAGTTTTAAAAAAGAAGGGGACGAGGCAGCTCGGTGGTGCAGTGGAGCACCGGCCCTGGAGTCAGGAGGACCTGAGTTCAAATCCGGCCTCAGACACATGACTCTTACTAGCTGCATGACCCAGGGCAAGTCACTAACCCCGATTGCCTTACCAAAAAGCAAAAAAAAAAAAAAAAAGAGGAGGTGGGGAGAGGAAATGGACCTATATGTGCAGAGGTATTTATAGCAGCTATTTCTAATTCGATTGGAAATTGAGGGGATGCCCATCAATTGGAGAATGACTGAATAAATTATGGTATGTAATTATGATGGAATACTACTGTGCTAAAAGAAATGATGAGCAGGATACACTCAGAAAAATCTGGAAAGGTTTACATGAACTGATGCAAAGTGAAATGTACAATGTACAAAGTAACAGCAATATTGTAAGATGATCAGCTGTGAATGACTTAGCTGTTCTCAACAATACAATGATACAAGACAACTCTGAAAGACTTATAATGAAAAATGTTATCCATCTCCAAAGAAAGAATTAATAGTGTGTGAATACAGATTGAAGCATAATTTTTTTTACTTTATTTTTCTTGAGGGTCTTTTTTTTGGCAGGGTGTCTGTTTTCTTTTACAACATGACTAATATGGAAATGTTTTGAATGATTACACATGTATAACCTATATTGAATTGCTTGCCTTTTCAATGTGGGGGTGGGGTGAGGAAGGGAAAAATTTGGAAATCAAAGTTTTAAAAATGAATGTTAAAAATTATTTTTACATGTAACTGGGGAAAAATAAAATACTAAATAAATATATTTAGCATGAAAAAAAGACCAAGGTCAAGGTCCAATTGGAGAGTTCATTATACAATTGAAAGCATAGGTCAGTCCCTATCATATGAGTATGAACAGATGATAGATATTTAACTGTGCCCAGTAGATACTTACATGAGTATATATAACTACATATCTGTATGAGAGAAGAAGAGGAAGAGAGAGGAAAAATCTGTAGGGAATTCATCAGGACACCCCTTAATCGATTCATTTTTCCCTAGCTCGGTATAAATGAAATCATAGAAGATAAGAGGCAACTAACAGATGCAATGATCTCTTAAAGTCTTAAAATGAAAAAGCTTATCTATACTTTTGCCCCTTATTAAGGGGTAAAAGAATTGTGTGAAGAATTTCCCTGACCAGATTGATTAAACTAGGGGGCAGTTAGCCACTGCCTAGTAAATTATTGCCCATATGCCTGGCTTCCTTTAATCAACTAGTCAGTGAATCAACAAGGAGATAATCAAGGCAAGATATAGCTCTGAGTATGATACCTAAAAGTCTAAAAGAAAACTCTTAAGAATCACTCTTCTTAGAGGGAGGAGATATCTTGCACTTTATGTCAACCAGCCATGGCATCTTACAGAGAAGCTATTCCTTGAGAGAAGTCTGATTTCATCAGGGAACTAAACCCATAAAGCAGAGCACCAAACTGGAGAAGCTATATGAGTTGAGAGAAAATTAATCCTTAACATCAGGAAATGAGCTACAGAGAACAGGACCAAGAATCCTAGCCATGTGACCTTCCCAGTAGAAATGTAGCATGCCAAAGAAGCAACACAAGGAAATCAAAAAAGGGGAAAGGGCACCAGGCTCTTCAGTGCCAGAGATATGAGTTGCCTTGACCTCCACTTTGAGTTCCTTATGTATAGCAGGTATCCACTGGGGAAATTTGAGGGGACCTATGTGTTTCAGGAGGGCAGCTAGATGGCTCAGGGAATAGAATACTGGGTCTGGGGTCAGGAAGATCTGAGTTCAAATACAACCTTGGACACTTACTAGCTGTGTGACCCTGGCCAACTCAATTAACCTCTGTTTGTTTGCCTTAATCCACTGGATAAAGAAATGGCAAACTACTCCAGTGGCAAGCATCCTTGCCAAGAAAAACCCATGGACAGTAGAGTCCACAGGGTTACAATGAGTTGGACACAACTGAACGACTGAATAACAAATTGTGCTTCAGGGCCATAAGAAATGTTGTTCCTTTCTGTGTACACAATCTTTAATAGTGTTCTGTACGTGTTTGCCCACTTCTCCCACCTACATGCTGTATGTTTGTAGAAGAACACACACTCAGTTTATAGTGGTAATGTTTTCCAACAGTGGAGGTTCCTGAGATCTCCAGTTGTGATGATTTAGTTTCACAGGCATCTGCTGGGGGTGTGGGGGAAGAGAACAACATTTTTTTCTTCTTTTGTTTCCATACTGTGATTAGACAGTTATTTAATGTGTTTTCTTTATGTCAGTCTAGTTGTTTTGAGATAATTTTGCATAACTGAATGTTTTTGTACTAATATCTGTTATTTTACTATTTTCTTTTTAGTATAGAAGTTGATAGAAGCAATATGGACATTTCATCCTTAGACTACTGGTGCCTAGAAATGCAAATTGAGTGTACTGGGAGCCCATCCATATTTGTTGTTGTTGTTGTTGTTATTGTTGTTGTTGCTGTTGTTGTAATTTTTAGTGTGGAGAAGATCTAGACTGCTCCCATTATTGTGATATGAGTGAAGATAATTTTTCTAATATCCTTATGGCCTGCTGTTCCATAAGATGAAATTTGTTCTTAATTGCTTTGGGGCAGCCTAACACCTCTTTATTGTCTTTAGGTCAGGGAAGGTCCTAATCATAGGCACTAATCTATAAAAGATAGGCAAAAATCACCAAGATAGGCAATAATCTATAAAGAAATTTTATAAAATGCTTGTTGAATTGTGTAACCAAGTTTTTGGAGTCCTGGATTCCCATGGAAGAATTAATTATCTAAGAATTTTGCCTTATAGATGTTACTTTTTAATATAGATCTCTGGTCCAAGGCACTTGAAAGAATAATTATTGAGTCCCCCACCATGTTACTAGAGAGCCTCAAAAATTAGCCTATGGACAAATTCACCAAAAGTACCCCCAGTAGGTTTGCTAGGAATAACAAATGTTTAACTGGTAAGAAAGTATGGAGGAGTGGGGAAGAATTCATTAAGTCACAGTTAGTCAATTGATTTCCTCCCAGCTCAGTTGGTAAAATTACAGAAGATGAGGATCAGATAACTGAGAAATTAAAAGTTTTCATCCAAGTTTTCAACAATGTACAGAGATATGTTAACACCCTATTATCCCTTTATGTAGCATGAAGTCCATAACTCTTGATGAAATTAGAAGACAGATACCCAATGACTGGCAAAAGAGTGATCACTTCCCTTATGGACCTTTAAAAAAATGAGACTTTCTCTTAAGAGTCAGTTGCAGGAGACAATAGGAAAGTGAATTCTAGATGCTAGCGGTCCAGAACTATGCAATAAGAATCAAAGGAGAGAAAATTACCACTCATCCATTGGAGAGAGCAAAAGATTCCTTTCTCTCCACCCTACCTTCATAAGTCATGGGAACTTATAGAGTACCCATTCACCCAATAGGGACACTGAACCCAACAGGTAGCAGGACCATTAAGTAAAGGCATGATACTGGGCAAACATTGTGAGTTGAAAGGCCTGGCTCTCAGGAGTTGAATTGTGGAGAGGAACAGGCCCAGAGAGTCCAGCTTAATGACTTTCACAGCATAGACACTGCACTCATAGGGAAAAGCATGAGAACACTACAAGAAGAGAAAGGATATCACGACCCTCAGTGCCAGAAGTATGAGTTCCCTTAACCACATGTTCAGTATGTATGTGCTGTCTTATAATTTACTCTACATACGTGCCTGTTTTCCCCACTGATGCTGTGTGTATTTGGGGGAGAATACACTCCAGGTTTAAAGTGGGAATGTTTTGTCATTGTTTTTATAATGCCATTGTGATAATTCTATCTATGGACTGACTATTTAAGGTAAGTACATTGATGGGGGCTTGCAAACTTTAGCTTTAGGAGGATAGATCCACAGAGTATACCACTAAACTTGTGAGTGATTATGGGAAACCCAACCTTTAATTTCAAGTTGAGATGGAGATAGCCAAGAAAGAGTATTGTGTGTGTAGATGAATGTACGTATTTGGCAATCTGGCACAATGGATAGGGAATTAGAACCCAGATATCTGGGTTCAAGCTTTGCCTCTGATCCATGCTACCCTTTCGATCATAAAGGCAATTCGCTTTTCCTTTCAACTTAGGTAACTCTCTAAGACTGTAAGAAATTGCCAATATGTATCAATGGAGAGAATTTCCCTACAAGGCGTTCTCTGTGAGAATGGAATCACAGGCTTCAATTCAAACATTAGCATCTATGATGATATATGGATCTATAATTTATAGTACTTGAACATATTTCATCTATTGTACTTGAAGTGTAAGTAGTAAACAGCACTGTTTTCTGACATAACACACAATCTTTTTAAAAGGCTTGTCCCCCTATAGTATTGCTATTAAGTACTGCATATATTAATCTATACACTTTAGGATGCTTGGTCAAGCAACAATTGAATTAAAGGAGAGGGCATTCAATGCATGCCAGAAAAGAGGGGTAGTAAAGACGGATGTATTACTCTTTTAGTTTACCCCCAACTGGGGAGTGGGGTAAGTAGAGAGTTCACCTACTTCTAGCAGTTGGCATATTTCCCAGTTCACATTTCCTCCAGCTGCTAATGAATGCAAACAGCTGTCTCTATGATGATCCTATTTATCAGTAAGCCAATGGGGTAGTGTCAATAGAGCCAACTTCTTACCTCTTACAGAGAGAGGTTTTCACTTCTGTAGCATAGTTATGTTCTGTTTGCTTTAAGGATTTTTTTTTAATCATCAAATCTAGACAGAAATGCAAGTCTCCTCACCATGATGTGAAATTGTCTATTTTTTAAAGAAAGGGAATAAGATAAATCAAGAATGTCCCAGAGGTTCTTCATTGCTTTCTTTTAGCAGAAGTGTGCAGATGGCATAATATACACTATTACAAAGTTAATCTGTCTGTGCTCAAGAAAACCTTTCTGCTTTTACTACCATTTGATTTCAAAATTACCAGAGACAGAAAACAATTGAAATATGATTCTCCAACTGTGTAACAAGAGAGTCTCAGTTTGTTCTGATTATAAGGACCAAATTCTTCTCTCAAATCTACCTAGAAGTTTATAGAATCATAGTCTTCAAAGATGGAAGAAGGCTTAGAGATTATTGAGAGTCTTGCAGATGAGAAAACTAAAGTCTAGAGAGAATTAGTGAGTTGACCAAGGTTATACAGGTATTAAATAATAACAGGTAGGATTTGTAATGTGATTTAAGGTTTACAACATGCTTTTCACACAACAGCCCTATAAACCTAGATTTGAACCTAGGTTTTCTAATTCTAAATTTAGTCCTCTTTCCATTACATGTGACACCAGAAATTGCTTAAATTTGATTTTCAAATGAGATGTCATCATTAAAAGCTAGGCCTGGAGATTTTAAAAGAAAGCATAGGTTCTCTTAAACAAGATTTTTTTTTAAATCCTATCAGCCTCTAACATGCACTACAACTTTCATTCTATATTTAGTTTTGACTAGTTTGATTAAAGTACCGTATGAAAAATAGAAGTAAAGCATCAAAAAGTATACAGAAGACAGCTCCAGGAAGAAAAAGCACTGTATCTCAAGTCACTGAACCTAAATTCAAATCATGCCTCCAATCCTTGCTACCTGTACAACTTTGGAAAAACCACTAAGTCACCCAGGGACAGTTTTCTCACAGGTAAAACAAGGAAGTTGGATTAGACAGATTCTGAGGTACCTTCCATTTCTATGTCTATAATTCTACATGTCTAAGAAACTAGAGTTGTTTAACTTGTTTTGTTTGACCCCTAAGATCTTTACAAGGTGGAAGCAGAGAAACAGATTTCACATTTGACTTAAGGAAAAATTTTCTTACAATTAGAAGTATTCAAAAGCCAAGTGGGTTACCTCAGAGGATAATTGAGTCCCTTCAAGGGTTTTTTTTCTGTTCTTGATTCCAAGAGAAAAGGCCCAAGAAGTATGCTCTTCATGAGGATGCTGGATGACTTAGGTGAAGGATTTCATAGAGAGAATTCTTGGTCAGATATAGGTTGGGCTATATGACCTCATAGGTCCCTTCCTACTATAAGATTCCATGTTTTATAGTAAACCATTTGATAAATAGATCCCTCTCAATATTGGGTAGCTCTATTCTTACACAACATGCATATACATATCTATTCATGTATATGTGTACAAATGTATTTCCTAATAGATTCCGTAATTCTTTTGGGGCAGTCACAAAGCATTGGATTTTAATTCAGACAGAAAATATAGGTTCAAATCCCAACTCTCTTCCTCTCCACCTGTAAGACCTTGGGTAAATCTTCAAACTTGGTTTAAAAATCTAGTTTAGAAAATTTCGTTTCCTCATCTGAGAACACTAAACTAGATAGAAGCTGTCTAAGATCCTTTCTAACACTAAATTTATGATCCTAACTTACATACAGCCTGAAAACTGATTTAAAGCAATGGCTTCACAACCAGGTTGCCCAAGATCAGAGACTTGGATATTACCCAAGGGTATTACCAACATATTATTTATTATGTATTGCAAATGAAGCTTCTTAAGATAATGTCTCGGGAGACTTTCAGATATTAAAGTTAGGAAATTAGCTTAAATAAAGAGAAGCACCATTTGCCAATTCATATGAAAGTAAGGAAATTTGGTCTTTTCTTCTTCTCAGCTCCAGTATTCTCTATCAAGGTAAGACATTTCATCTTTTACCTTCTTTCCTACTAATACAGAAAATAAAAATGATGTTTGCCTTTGGAGTGGGTGACAGGATTTCATTTCTAAAAGTACAAAATTTCATTTTTATAGGATATTTAACTTTTACTTAAAACACCACAAAGTTTGACTCTATAATTCAATATTCCCAAGGAATTCATGCAAATTACCATTAATTCATATTCTTAAGTAGTAATGATCTGAACAAGGATACTTTCATTATTATTTTTAAAGCACCTAGCTTTTTCCCCCTTATTCACTGGGCTAAGGGAAACCTTTTATTTTTCCCATAGAAATGAATCAAAAAGATATGTTTCAAGAATCTTTGGATTTTTCACAGAAGGATATTTTTGTGAGGGACACTCTTTTGTCCCATTGTCTTTCTTGGCTGTGTCAAGAGACCCAACTGATTTCATTTAGATTGTCTATCTATTGGCTGCAGTATCTGGAAGTACAAAGAAGACTTTGTTTCTTTGTTTTCCTATGGGTTCCAAGGGAAGGCAGTCACATGAGGCAGAACAACAGGAAGCAGCAAGAAGTAAGGAGCTGTACAATCAAAGATAAAGAATTTGAACTTTGGGGAGGGGGAATTTCTTTGTAGTGGTAGGAATGGAAGATAAGCCCAAAACAAAATGTGGATTCAGTGTACTTCCATCATATGTGTGAAACAATAAATATGAAAATGTATAACATTTTGAAAAATATTATATTCTATCTGGTTAGTCATTTTATTAACTTTATTAACAGGAAGATGCAAGTATGTTTGCCTTATTTCTTAAAAGAGAAAGAAAAAGAAAGGCAATTCATTTCAAAATCAAATCCCCTGTTAGAACTCTGTCCTGGGCCAGTTAACCTTTTGCACTTTATTTAGCCTTCTTACTGGATGGCTTGGATGAAGAAATTTTGGGGGTTTTCCCAGTTTTCTTGAATACTTTAGAGGGCTCAGATTTCTTTCCATTGCCTTTGGGTTAATCCTTGACTATGTCTGAAACCCTTCTTTCTGGTTAGTCATTTAAAAATATTGGAGAAAATATGCTGAAAAAGATTCTGGAGTATAAAGCTAAATAATAATAATAATAATTTATAAAATTATTTTGTTTGCCACTTTAATTACATTTGATATTTAAAACAACCCCATGACATAGTTATTATACCCATTTTACAAATGAAGAAACTGAGGCTCAGAGATGCTCTGATTTGCTCAGGGTCACCCAGATAAAAACAACCAGAGGATAAATTCCAATCCAGGTTTTTCTGACTGCATGATCATGCTCTATCCAAACCATTTTCCCTCTATCTACCTACTATCTCTAGCAGTCTTCCCTTTTCTCTCTTCTTATTAATTTTTCTTCTTACTCCATGGTACTCCATATTCATTTTTGTCCTGGAGACACAAAATTCTGTTAACAGTATGAGTGGAACCCATTTTTAAAAGAGATCAAATGAAATAATTTCTCAATTAGAGGGAAAACAGGCACTTGACAAAATTATATAGGACGGATGTTGATAATTATGATGATGGAAAGCTTTATCATGTCTGTCTTGCTTCTCATATCATTTTATTCCAGGAAATGAGCATTGGCCATAAGACTACTAAAAATACAAAATAACTCTAGCAAAGTGAATATTTCTAAATGGAAATGGGCTATCAGCAGCTCCTTTGAGCTATCAGATGGATAATTGCATTTTTTGTGTTGGACATGAACAAATAAATATCCTTATCATAAAATTTTCCCCATTTGAATCTTTAAAATACTATGATTTATAATTGCTCTATTTATTATGTATTCTTAAAATCATCCAACACCATAATTGCTGTTTGTAGGAACATTTTGTTTTAAGGAGATGTGAGAAAAGGACACCAGCCTATAGTAGTATTTAAATTGCAAATCCAAGATGGGGTCCCCTTGCTTTCTTAACTGAGCATTTCAGAAAACTGAACATTTGAAACAAATTCAGTGGTCTCAATCTCTCTGAATTTCTTTGAAGCCTGTTTTCTTCAGCATTCAGCCATTGGAAATTAAGAACCAGTTTCCCGGGTAACAATAACAGAGTGAAAGCCCTCACAAGACCTCCCTCATTCAAATTGTTAGCTATACAAATAAAGTTTCACAAAAAGATTGCCTCTAAATAACCGAATGACCATCTCAATCTATTGTAATAGATAAAAGGGTATTTATTCACAGTACCTACAATTGGACAATGTGGTTTTTTGTGATGAGCTGAATTACCTTCAATTGGTTTGCCTGTCTTTCTCTGCTGAATTCAGTAGTCTAAGCTGTCATTCCATTTACTTCCTCTCATCTTTTTCTAGTAATACTCCTCTTAATTGCATCCAGTTTTGTTTTTGTATTTTTTTCTTAGAGTATTTGCTTACCAAAGTTACCTTGTTTCCTTTCTGGAAAATACCCTGAACTGAAAGTTAAGTAGAATTTAAAAAAATACAAAATTATGCTCAACCTTATCATTTATGCCTATTTCTTCAACCTTCTCCAGTGATGTGCCTGAAAAAGTAGAAAACAAAGGGAAGAAATTAGTTTAACCTGTGGGATGACCCTCAAAGTAAACTAATTGGGATTGGACAAGGTGTAAATTTGATTGGAGATCTGGGGGTTCTTAATTTATTACAACCTATTTACCAGTCCATCTACAGGGGGAAAAGGAGATGGCTGTTTTTTATTAGGACTACAAGCTGATTGATAAACATTTGCAGAAAAAGATTAGGAGTTTAATGTAATTTAATAAAGCCATTTAATAGCTTTTTTCACCAGTGCTGGTTAGGTCATGCAGAAATAGGATTTTATGAACTAGAGCTTACATCTACTATAAGTCAGCTTTGTTTCTGTCTTTTTTTCTTTTTAGCAGTGACAAGTGATTTCTTTAGCATGGGGAACTCCCATTGTAAAAATTCCCTTCACGGATACATATCATGGATACATGTCTATAATTTGCAGTCTTAGAGTGTTGCTGCCTGGGGCACTGAAAGGCTGCATAACATACCTGAGGTCATTCAACTAATAGGTATCTAAGGCAGGAACTCAACACAGGTCTTCCAAAATAAGGCTGGCCCTATCAATGTTCAAACTAAAAATATTACTATTTTTCATCTGTTCTCATGCTATATGTATATATATATATATATATATATATATATATATATATATATATATATATATATATATATAGTGTTGACCTTGAAAATGATGCTACTGATCAAATACAACAAGCATTTGAATAATTATCTAGTAGTGGGAATGTTTTTTCCACTTATTTTACTATACACTCTCTCTGACAGTTCTGTTTGAGACAAACTACATGCAACTGAGAAACAGCTAGCTTGACCTAGGGTTATAAACAAAGAGCAAAAGAAATTAACACCCATATGGGCTTAAAACTGACTACCCAGGATATTCCTAGTATGAGACAATAAACTCATAGACTTTAATACAAACAATGCTGTACATTGGCAAAAGTAAAATGATTTCACAGGGTCTTGAACTATACTTGGGCTCTGAGATGCTAGAAAACTTCCAGGTATAAGAAAGTTATGCAAAAGTTATTTTAATCATAAAAGAGAGCATGGCATAGAAGGTAGCATGTTATCAAAAAGACTGGGATTCCAATCTTGCCTCAGATTCTTACTAGCTATATGACCCTGGGTAAGTCAATTAACCTCATTAAGCCTCAGTTTCCTTATCTGTAAAATAAGGGAGCAGATTCAATGCCCTTGAAAATCCATTTTAGCTCTAAACCTATGTTATGCATGCAATAAACCTAATATTTCAACATTTATTCATTCAACAAATATTTACTGAGCACTTAGCATAGTTTCTGGCATGTATGAGCTGTCAATAAATGTTAGCTGACTGAATAAATAAACAAATGAATTCAAGTCACTGTGGAAGATATAAGGATATGTATAAAATATTCTCCTGCCATCCAGAGGTTTACCACCCAATCATTTACAGGTAGCACAAGAGCATGAATGTTACATTGGGAGACTGACCCTGAATTCTAATCCACTTCTGCCATTGAGCAACTGTATGATTTTAAGTCACTTTAACCACTTTGGACTTCAGTTTTCATGTGATCAGAAGGCAAAATGTATGAGTAATTTTTCCAAATGAACTACAGACCTTAATACAACCTACCTCATGAGCATCATTGAGATACTTTGGGTTGGGAATCATGACTTGAATTTGGCCAGAGAAATGTATACCTTATCCAGAAATTATAGTTCAGATAAAAAAAAGAGTAGCAAAGCCTCAGTATATATCAAATAGTTATATTGCTCTTTTTAAATCTAGCAGCCCAAGGAAGGAGAGATAGTGGCAAAAAAAAAAAAAGATAAGGATTAAAGGAGAGAGAAATAGCAGTACTAGGGTGGAGGGGAACAGAGAAAGGAAGTGTGCTTTGGAAGGTCTACTTATATGTGGAATGGATGAATCATTAGTTCCTTATTCAGATCACAAAGTTATGACAGATGCAGGATATAAGTATGATAGGGGATTTCAAGTATTCAAACATCTGCCATAGAACTCAATAGTCCAGCAATTCAGTGCCCATATGCCTACTTTCCCATCTCTATAAAATCTTTATGAGAATAATCTATAAATGCATCAAGGGTATCTTTGGTGAAAATATGAGAAGAGAACAGTTAGGCCTTAATAGAAAATTTTCTACAGCAGATTGCTTCTTCATAGTCTCACAACTGTCTGAAATGTATGTTAAAAATAAGATTATGCCCTTTTTTGTTCATTTAAAACAAAATTCAGCCTAAGCGACTTTCATCAAGCAAAGTATCTCCCATATATACATAAAGATAGCGTAGGATTCTATAACAGGTGAAACCTTGAATATGATGCATGAATGAATGAATTTAAAGTATTTCCTTATTATTTGTTGATCACTATGTTAAGTGCTGGGAACATAAATGCAGGGGCTCTTAGCCCCTGCCATCTAGGAGCTTATACGCTAATGGCAGAGACAACATATATTGGGGAAGTTGGGCAGGGATTTATGATCTCTGAAGTCACAAAGATTATAAGTAGAACAATAGGACAGTCCATTAACACACTCTTTCCAGAAGCAATTAATTGTTGGAACAATGTTGATGGATTATACTTCTAAGAGGTAGAGGTGGAAAGTGGGGAAAGATGAGGTGAAAATGACCAAGGTGAAGATATGGTCCTGAGGAGTGCTAAGCCCAATGGCTTAGCTACTCCCAGGAATGATCTCTGGTGCTCTAATTGGGAGCATAAAATGGCAGTAGCAGACATGGAGGAAGAAAGGAAAATAAAAGAGGAGATAATTCTTTAATGATCTGCTTAGTATCAATAACATGAAGTGCCATATAACGTAGATACATCCTCTCTTGTCATTCACCAGTGTCACAGTGGATGTCATGTCCAAAGTCCAATTAGAAGAATTCTTTACTGATGACAATATTTCTCTAATATTCTGTTTGGTGGATGACATTGTGTTAATGTCATTGAGCCCTGAAACACTCAAGGCTTCTTTAATGAAATCCATGTTCATTAGAAAAAAGAATGTTCAAAATACTTATACTTGAAAAATGAAGTGGATTTTAAAAGGATGTTACTCAGATGATGGCATGCATTTAGTTAGGTAGTCCACAAAGATATAATCTCATGTATGAGTGAGAGTGTGTATGTGAGTGTGTGTTTGTGTGTGTGTGTGTGTGTAATTAGGAAGAGATCAGGCTGGTTCACATTTGTGAATATGCAGCTCAATTGCAATTATCCTTCCTGCTTTCCTACACTTTTTATCATCACAAATTCCCACCTTTTTTTGTTTGTTGAATTCTTATAGTATTTTGATATATAATATATATAAGTATATACTTATAATTACATACCAATCCAACAAATTAAATTATCTTGCAATTATTTATAGTTAAATGAAATAATCCCATCTATATATTAGGGATTTCTACAATGATACTATTCTTTGATCTTTAGGAATCAGAATGATATTTTCACAAAATAGACATTTTTTTTCAAAAGTGCTAGACCAATTTGTAAAATCTTTAATACACTTTATTTGTACATCTTTTAAAATTTCTGACACTATCCCAATCCTCTTCTCCCTCCCTCTGTCAAAAGCCCTCCTATAATAAATATATATAATTGAAGAAAACAGTTCAAGATATTACCCATACTTGAGAATGTGTCTAATTCTCTGCCTCTAGTCCATCATCTCTCTACCGTGAAGTCCAAGATATATTTCATCACCAGTCATTTAAGGTCAGGATTGGTTGCTGCTTAAGTCAAAATTCGGATATCTTTAATAGTTGTTTCCCTTTAATATCATTGTGTTCTCATAAATTCTTCTCCTAGTTTTGTTCACTCCATCTTATATCAATTTATACAAGCCTATCTTTTTTTTCTCTGAAGCTATTATATTTCTCACTTCTTATGATGCAATAAAATTCTATTTCATTCATATGCCACAATTTTTTCAGCTATTCCCTAACTGATGGGCACCTATTTTGTTTCTAGTTTTTTTGTCACAATAAAAAAAGCACTGTTATAAATATTCTTGTGTGTATTGATCCTTTCCCTCTCTCCCTTACCTTCTTGGGACATATACATAATAGTTTTATCACTGAACCAAAGGACATGTACAATTTAGTAACAAAAAAAAATATTTTTAGCATAAATATTCCTCCAGTGATATTTTATGGCTGTATATCAGAAGGCTCAAAATTGCAGATTTAATAGTTAATGGTAATATGCATAGCACATACAAGTAGTTTAAACCACATTATGGCCTGTGCCGGTCGCGCCGTGCACTCTCCTTCTAACAGGAGCAGGCTGCCAAGGTCATACTTACCAGTCTTCAGAGCCCACCCGAATAAACACAGAGACAAGCCGATCATGAGGTGCAAACACTCGAACTTTATTCAGAGGCCATCACAGCAAGGCCAAGCAGGAAAGCAAGAGCAAGAGAGCAGGAGCAAGAGAGACCTAGCTCCGACCCCTACCTCCCCTATATACCTTCCTAGCCCCTTCTCCTCAGCCCGCCTACCAGTGAATGATTGTAGGATCAGATACAGGAAGGGGATGTCTGGGGTTAGCGCTGCACCAAGGGAGAGGACATGACACAGGAAGCTAGGCCCAGATACTGGAAGGAGACGTCTGGGGTTAGCGCTGCACCTAGGGAGAAGACTAGACAAAGGAAGCTCGTTCTCTGCCGTCCCACTCCCACGTGGCACAGCCCCTTGCCTCAGGAGCACATGCTCCGGCTACTTCCCCGTATCCTGTTCCTACCCCAGTTCACCACAACTCCACATGGCACAGCCCCCTGCCTCGGGAGCGTGAGCTCTGGTTACTTCCTAATATCTTGTCCCTGCTCCATCTTGCCACAACCCCCCCGTGGCACGTAGCCAACATCAGACAATCCCTCACAATGGCCTGTAGCTTTGGAGTGAGAAATAGTATAAAAGACATTATTAAGGACATATGCGACTGTAAAGGGAAATAGAACAGTTATCCCAATAGTGCCCACTAGTACTCACTTTATTTTAACTGGAATGAAAGATGGCCTCCAATGCATTGGGTGAGTTTTCTAAGGATGATTTATGGAAGAAAATGCCACAGGATAAGAAAACATGGGGGAATTTTGATCTTTTTCTATGGAATAAGTACCCACAATGATGAGATCTCAGTTCTAATCAAGTATCAATACACTGCTGTCCAAAGTGCTCAAAGTCTCTGGCATGAATCTGGGCTCATAATTTGACAGTCCATTAGGATGAAATCAAATGTTTGTTTTCTGTCTTGAAAGATTTGGTTCATTGGTTCTGTTTTTTTGTCTAAATAGATTCATATAAATTATGAGTTAGATAGAGAAGGGAGACATTACAGGATTAATTTCTAAGAAACATTAGGAAAGACACAGGAATTCACATAAAATCAATAATTTTGCACATACCTTTGTAAGTGTGTTAAGGTAACAAATTATCCTAATTTCCTTGTAATTACTCCACTTACAAAAAGTGAAGCTGTTAATTCATCAAGACAGAACATTGAAAACTTATTGGAAGCTACTTTCCATAAGAACTCCTCCCAAGCCATGTGGCCCCTAAACCCATCTTTCCTCACCTGTCTCCTGAAAGATATTTACTTCATTGAGTTCAAGCTCAGATTGCAGAAAGTAATGCCTTGCCCTGAGGCTAAGCACATTTTAAGAGTCTATGTCACTGAGAAAATATTTGTGTCTTGGAGATAATAGTAAAAAGAGGATTCCAACTTGTTTCTTACAATTAAAAAGAATTAGATTTCAGTATGTTGTGATTAATTATACAAATAAGTGCTGCTGTTGGTTTACATTATAATTGATATATGATCTTTGGAGCAGGCATGTACTTCATTTATTCTTTTTTTTCTTCATTTTCTTCATTTATTCTACTTTTAAATACCATTTACAGTACACTATCTACACTTTCTTTTATCTTTTTTTATTTTAGACAAATACTTAAAACAAATACATAGTAAGAAAAAAGAAGCATAAACTTAAATGTTAAACAAATATAAAATAAGAAAAGAAAAAAATGTCATGTGCACAGCAGAACATAGAAGAGGATTCAGAATACATAGCAAAAATTTTCCATTTCAAAAAAGCCTATATATTAAATACTGCATGTTATGTTGAAAGGTATCCATCTTTTCTTTGCTTACTTGTAAGTTTGTCTACACTTTCTAACCCTGTTCTCGTTGTAACCAACTTTGTAACCAACTTTTCACATATGTAGTGTTTTATGATCATACAGTATTCATGTACATTATCTTATTTTATCTTCACAACAACCTTATGAGTTAGAAAGTGCAGATAACATTATTTGCATTTTACAGTAGAAAAAATTTTGACTCAATGGTTAAGTAGCTTCTGTAAAGAGCACAAATTGTGTCATTGTATCATTAGAACTTAAAACCAATTTAGAGTTGAAAGAAGCCTTAGAGATCACTTATTCCAGCCTCTTCATTTAACTGATAAGGTAATTGAGGCTCAGAGAATGAGTGATCCATCTGAGGTCATATAGGTAACAGAGGTAAGATAGAACCTATGTTCTCAAATGCCCATATTTTACAAAATATTTGTAAAAAAATTGTAAAAAAAAAAAAACAACACAGCACAGTGCCTGGCACATAGTAAGAGCTCTATAAATGCTTATTCCCTCCTCCTCTTACCTAAAATCTGACCCTCTTTTGCCTCAACCATATTGACTCACAATCAGTTGGAGTTAATTCCAGTGATTTACAAAGTATCTATACTTCTCTATAGCAGAAAAAAAAAAAACTATCAGCTAGCTTATACAAAATTTAAATGTATGACCTTAACTAATTAACCCGTTCTCTGAGTGAGATAACAACTAGAATTAGTTGATGTCATTAGAATTTTATTTCTAATATACACATTTTGGACAACAAAATCAATGCCCCAAAAGAGAAATGGTTCTGAGACATAAATTGCTGAGTGAGATGTTGCCATTTTCCTTCTGTTTCCCATGTAATTAATGTTTCTCACTTTTCTTTCAAAGTGAAAATTTTGAAGCATGGAGCAAGCACATGTAATCAATAAGTCTGGGCAAGGAGAGAAGAAATTTCCACAGTTGTCTGTCTTCTTATAAAAGCTTAGAGTATTAAATCACAATATCAAATGTGATAGTTTTTAGTATCTTGAGCTTACTAAGCTGTTTAAAGTCTCTCTGAAGACAATTTTCATTACAAAGAGAGATTCAGCTTGTACTACTCTACCCCAGTGCTTTTGGAATTCACCTTGACCAAAAGGCTGTTTCCCCACCCAATATAGGGTAAACAGTTTGAATTACAATCTTAAAGAGTTGGAAGCACCCATTTTCCTTTCACAAAAACTTCTGGCTAGAGCCATTTGCTACTATAGAAATGCTTTCAGAATTCAGTTCTTTAAGGTAAAACTAGATGTCTACTCTATATGAAGTAGCATCTGGATTTTCCTTTGCATTTTTGTATAAGCATGCCCATTATTGCTGCTCTTGTATTTGCAATCCCTTAAGAAGATTATTAAAAATGACAGGAATTTCTTACCTCCTGACATAAAGGTGATGAATTCAGATTCAAAAGATCAACATGGTCAGAAATGGCCAAAGTTTTGCCCAAGTAGGCTTATTTATCACAGGAGTTCTATCTCTACTTCATTTGGGAAAAGAGGCTTGACATGGGCTGGGGAGGAAGTTAACATTCCCCCCTCCCTCAAAAAAAAAAAAAAGAAAGAAAGAAGAGTCATTGAAATATTTTTAAATGTTTTATTTTTTCCAATTACATGTAAAACAATATTTAACGTTTGTTTTTTTTATTTTGGATTCCAAATTCTTTCCTTCCCCTTCCCCTCATTGAAAAGGCAAACAATTTAATATAGGTTATACATGTGCAGTTTTGCAAAACATATTTCTATATTAGTCATGTTGTAAAAGAAAACAGACCAAAAAAAAGTAAAAAATAGTATGATTCAATCTGCATTCAGACTCCATCAGTTCTCTGGGGGTGGATAGCATTTTGCATCATAAGTCTCATTGAAATATGTTTATTGCAGAGAATACAAAAGGAAATCCAAAATGAAATAAAGACAAGCAGGACAGCTTTGAAACTTTCATATTTTAAAAAGCAAGTTGTTTATAATAGAGATTCAAAGATTCATGTACTATCTTTTTTTCTTTTATTGTATATATGGAAACACTATTTGTCTTTGATTTTTAAAGTTTGGAATAAAAATAATATATAAAAAAATCAGAGCTGGAAGGATAATAGAAAATTTCTATGGACTATATTTTTCTCATTCCGTGGTAGATATTTAAAATGTAAGGTGGGTTTCTGAAGTCACCTTCTTATAGTAGATAAATACATAAAAACATCATTAGTTCCACAAATCAGGTTTTAATGAGAAAGTATTTTTGAGAATGGCTAGTTATATAGAGAACCACATGCTTTAAAAAAAAAAAAACTGAATATGAACATGTCCTTGCAAGCTCTGATATTTGTGCCTGAGGCTGATTTTGTGAATGGGTATTGAATTGATCTTATTTACCATGCCTACTGCTGCTCTGTCTATCTTCCTCTCAGGTATCAGGGCTTGGCACAATTTTCGGTTGTTTTCCTTTCAGCAATCCCATTAGGAAACTCTGTTCTTGACTAAAATATGGACCATGGAGAGCATGCCAACAGGGAAAGTTATAAAATAGCAGGAAGAATTTAAATGAATACATGAAATAAAGCTTGAGAATTATATAAGGCAGATAGTGTCAAATAACTTTATAGCTTGAAGGGACCTTGGAAATCAACTGTTCCAACTGTCTGGTAAAGATAAGGAAGTTGAAGGAAATCATGATGTCATAGCAACTAATTAGTGTCAGAACTGGTACTAGAATTCAAGTCTCTTTACTCATTGTCCAGTGTTAATATTTTTTTTTCTAGTATACTACATTGTCACCTTCAGATCCACTGATTTACACTGCTTCTTTTTTTTTTTTTTTTGGTGAGGCAATTGGGGTTAAGTGACTTGCCCAAGGTCACACAGCTAGTACGTGTCAAGTGTTTGGTCCGAGGCCAGATTTGAACTCAGGTCTTCCTGACTTCAGGGCCGGTGCTCTATCCACTGCACCACCTATCTGCCCTTTACACTGCCTCTTAAAAAATAATTTTGAAGCTTGTAGTCACTTCACATTTTTGGAAATCAAGCTCATCCCCAGGAACTAATTTTTTGTAGGAAAATATGAACTCGAATACTTTCAACACATCTAAGAATTCATACATCTGGCCCCAAAAATCTGTATAATGTCATATAGAAAATCCAGATCAAACTATGTATTTTTTCATATTTGATAACAATTGTTTTCTTCCTAGCCTATTCTCTGCAAAGCACCTTTCATAGGGTTGGCATAATGGGAGTTTATGCTAGGCTAGATATTTCATATGCACAGTTAATGAAAAAAATGACTTAAAATATTAGTATCTAACAATAATTAAGCATCAACACAAAACCTAGGATGTAAAATATAAATTTGTATATTGACCCAGCTTTACAAATCTTGTTCTAGAACCAATGGGACCAACTGCACTGACTGGACTCCTTTCACTAGCTCAAATTCTCATAACTGGCCAATGAAGTTTCTTTAGCTTAGTAATAATAAATTGGAGGGGAACTCTCTTGTTATTCTGCAGATACTTTCTTTTTTCGTGGATTAAGTCCCCATTATTCTAAATTAGGGACAGCTAGATGGTGAAGTAGACAGAGCACCAGGTTTGGAGTCAGGAAAATCTGAGTTCAAATTCAGCCTCAGACACTTGTTTATCTGTGCCACCCTGGACAAGTCACTTATCCCCTATTTGCCTCAGCTCCTCTGTAAAAATGGGAACACTCTAGAGAAGGAAATGGCAAACCACTATGGTATCTTTGCCAAGAAAACTCCATGGACAAAAGTCCATGGGGTCATGTAGAGTTGGTCATGACTGAATAACTGAACAACAGCATACTTAATTTATTGTTTTGTTCTATTCATCTAATAATTATTAATTCTTTCAACATAAAGTACCTTTTATTTATAGGGCCCTAAATCAATTGTGCTTACATTTACATATCATTTGAATTATGGGAGAGAAACTGTGGCCCAATGGATAGAGACAGATACAGGGGCCAAGAAGACCTGGGTACAAGTAGTAGCTCTGACACATACTGACCAAGTCACAACCTCTCTGTGCTCCAGACAATTCTCTGTAAGTTCAGGAACGAGGGGTCTTACCTGCATTGGGAGAAGATTCTCCCCAGTAATCCCCATCCTGATAATATCACAAGTCATAAATTTATTAGTCATATGTTTAAAGTTGTATGTTCAACCTCCAAGGTTTATTTTTAAATAGATTTGCTTATCCCTATTCTGTCTTTGTAAACTTCTACATGCAAGAAAATCGGCAACCCCTTCTAGCTCAAAAATTCTTAAATGTTAAGGCTCTGTTTGATTTGTACAGCTCTCAGGATAGTAGTAGCTGACATTTATATAATACTTTAAGGCTTACAGAGTACTTTACATGCATATTTATCTCCTACTTACTTATGAACCTCTGATAATTTATTTTCTGATTTCATCACCTGACTGGAACTATTTTCTGTAAAGTAACCACTGACCTTAACTTTGAAATCCATTGGTCTTTTCTCAGCTCTCATCATACTAATGCTCTTAGCAGCTTTTGACACTGCAACCACCCCTCTTCTTAATACTCTTTCCTCCTTTAGTTTCCTTGACACTCTTCTCTCCTGTTTCCCCTGCTACATTTTTGACTACACTACTTCTTTGTCTGCTTTATTGGATCATTCATTAAAAATAAATATCCTCCAAAGCTCTGTCCCAGAGCCTTTTCTTTTTTCTATACTCTTCCTTGGTGATCTTGTAAGCTCCCATAGATTAATTTATTATCTCTGTGTCTACCAAATCCAGCCATAATCTATCTCTGGCACTCTAGTCCCACATCATGAACTGTTTGGCAGCCATATCCACAGCTCACACTTAACACTTCTAAAAAAGAATGGAACACATTTTCTTTCCCCCTAAACCCATCCCTCCTCCAAATGTCCCTATTTATGTTGGGGACAAAATCTTTTCTACAACCCAGTTTTATAACCTTGGAATCACCTTTGGCTCTTTCTCATTCAGTAACCAAATAGTGTCAATTTTACAACAATAACAAGTATCAGACATTGCCATAAATCATAAATCACTGCCATCACCTCTCATCTGAAATTTAATTGTTCTCTCTTCTCCCCTCTCCCATCCACCTTCCAACAGCTGCCAAATAAATGTTCCTAGATATAAGTCTGACTATGTTACTTCCCTATTCAAAGGAATTAGTGGTTCCCTATTGCCTATAGGATAAAACACAAACTCCTCAGCCCAGCATTTAAAGTCCTCCCCAATCTACCTACAACTAATTCCACACTTATTTCCTATCATGCCCTTTCATTACCTATTTCATCATACCCTTAATATGACTGACACATAGTAAATACTGAATAATTTTTTTCATTCATTCACATACTCCAAAAAAACCAACCCACTAACTGTTCCCAAAACACATCTGTATCTCATCTCTGTGCTTTTACATTGGCCATACCTTTTGCCTTCTATGCACTTCTTCCTCACCTCTACCTCCTAAAAACATTAGTTTTAAGACTACAATAGCACTTCCTCCATGATACCTTTCCTGATCCCTCTAATTGCTAATGTTTCTTTCCCTCCTCATTTTTCCTTGAATTTGCTTATCTGCATACCCGCTATATTCTCTCCTTGCTGCAGCTGAATGTAAACCTTTTGAGAGTATGAATTATTTGTTCATAAGTTAGTACGTGTCAAAGGTAGGACTTGTACCTAGGTCTTCTTAGATCCAAGGTCATGCCTCTACCCACTAGCCTCTCATTATGTGTGTGTTCATGCACACATACACACATGTTCTTGTTGTTGTTATTGTTGCTGTTGTTCTTACTAAAGATGTGGTCAAAGGAACTATAACTTGTGCCTAAACTCATAGCCAAGTATCAATTCCATTTAAGAAATGGTTTCCTCTAAAACTACCTTCTCAATGAATAAGGAGGGTAATATGAAACTCTGCTTCTTCACCAACTGTCATTACTAAACTGCAACCAGTGAAAAATGATCAATCAAAATGCTCTGTTTCTACACTAACATGCTGTGTCAGACTATGAATAACAGCTGTCTTTGTGAAAATAGAGATGGGAATGAGACAGATTTTCTAAACCTTCACCACCAACTATTTTTGTGAGCTAACCACTTCTTTACCAAATTTGGTTGAATTTCTATTATTTTAAGGGTTTCACTAGTGTGAAGGGTGATTTTCAAAGTTTTTGTCAAGCTTGACTCCTCATCAGTGTGAAACAAACCATCCCCTAGTGTTTCAACACATTTCATAAAGAGGAAAAGAGATGTCATGTATTTTTGCCTTCAGCCATTCATGCATATTCTCATATCCTCTCTCACTCTCCATTATTTCATATCCTGAGAAGAAAGCGCTCTAATCCTGCTTCACAACTCTAATTGTAGTCATGTTTAAGTGATCAGTGACTCTGGATCCATGTCTCCTTCCTATGGCATGTCTTCTGACAAGTTCATGCAACAAATGGAGGCAAAAAATGACAGAACAAATACATGCCACACTTTTTTATTCCTTTTTCTTTCCGACTTTTAGTGTTTTCCCCTATATTTATACTTATACATTACATTTCACCTTCTGGTTATAGAAAAATCATTTCTATAATCAAGAGCATAAATAATTTCAGCCCTTTTCTTTTTCATTTCTACTCTATAAATTGATTAATGCAGAATCTTTTTATAATTTTTTCTCAGATTGGAAAGAAATTATGAATCCATACTGATTCTATCCATTCTTTGTTTGTCACATTATGGTTTCTGAAACACTTGCCCCACAATGACCAAATGAGTGAGATTGGCTTTTCAAGTAATACACCCATTTTACAGATGGAGAAACTGATGGTCAAAAACATAAGGTAACTTGCCTGGAGTAATACAACTATTCACTGTTAGAAAAGTGATTTAAATTCAGTTCTTTTGATCCTAAATCCATGTGTTTTTTCCTCATTATACCATGTTGCCTTACCTCATTTTCCCAGAGAAAAAATGGTTTACTTCTAAATTAGCATAATTATGTTAAAATAATTGATATTCACATGGTACATTAAATTTTGTACACACTTTCATATGTTAGGGGCAGCTAGGTGACACAGTGGATGGAGTGCTGGGCCTGGACTTAGGATAACCTGAGTTCAAATTGGCTTCTAATTGGCCTCTTACACTTAATACCTATGTGAGCCGGGACAAGTCATTTAACCTCTGTTTGCCTCAGTTCCCTCAAGTGTAACGTGAGAATAACAACAGTACCTACTTCCTAGGGTTGTTGTGAGGGTCAAATGAGATAATATTTTAAAAGCACTTAGCACAGTGCCTGACACACAGTAAATGCCATATAAATGTCATCATCATCATCATCATCATCACCATCATCATCATCATCATCATCATCATATTAGCTTATTTGAGGCAATGAGAAAAGCATTGGCTGTAAAGCCAGAGGGCCCAGGTTTCCATCCTACATCTGTCATTTATTACCTATGTAAACTTCTGTAAACTACTTAATCTTTCTAGACCTCAAGTCTTCATCTATAAAATGAGCTCATTGGATAGAGCACTGGGTTTGGAAGCAGAAAGACTCATCTTCATGATTTCAAATCTAGCCTCAGACACTTATTAGTTGTGTTACCCTGGGCAAGTCACTTAACCCTGCTTGCCTCAGTTTCTCATCTATAAAATGAGCTGGAAAAGGAAATGGCAAACCACTCCAGTATATTTGCCAGGAAAATCCTAAAATGAGATCATGAATAGCTGGACATGACTGAAACAACTCAACAGGAACAACAACAAAAAGGATCTTCCAGCTCTAAATTTATGATCTTACAATTACATGATCCTCACAACAACTCTGTGAGGTAGATACTATTATCACTCCCATTTTACAGATGAGATAACTGAGGCTCAGAAATGTTAAATGTCTTGGCCAGGAACAAACAGCTAGGAAGTACTTGAATCAGGATGCAAATCCAGATCTTTCTAATGCAAAAACTGAAATGCTATCCACTACACCCCATAGACTTTCATTTAACCCTCTATGTGTCCAAAGTATATACTGCTATGGACAATACCTTGATGGTGCATTTGAAATGTTTTATTCTGTGTGTATGCGTATACATACTTATGTCAGAATATGTGTATATAGGCTGGGTTTTACAATATCTAAAGAAATTCCATTATGGAAGCTGCCTCCATCAACCTAGCTGAGCATCTTAAATTCTTAGACAATAGCCAGGGGTCCTGAGAAGTTATGTGATCACACAGAAAGTGCATATCAAAGGCTAGCATGTGAACCTAAGTCTTCTTGGTTTCAGTGCTGGCTGTCTGTACACTGTAAGATGCCCCCTCTCTTTTGTATGAATGATTGCTATTGAATGTAAATACAAAAGATTTATAACCTAACATAAAGCAAATTAACCAAACCAATTCACGCTAAAGTATGAGAGTAACAAACAAAACCTGAAAGCATACTAATATAAATATGTGACATAAATTGAATTGCAAGGATCCTGTTTGATTAAGGAAAGAAATTTCACCTTTAAAGTTCACTATTCAGTGGCAAAGTTTGTATTGTCTTGTTACAAACCCTGGTGTCACAATGGTGTGTCCTCAGAAGTTATTGAGCAAGCTTGGTATTTCATGGAGAAGTCACCAGAATGGCCACTCTCGAGTATCCAGATTATACAGGATTCCAGATTTGAAAGAGTAACCCTCTCAGTGTGTGCTTTGACCTTAGACCTATGTACAAAGATGTCTTAGTCACTTTATTTTTTTTTTCCCAAAGTACCTTATGTTACATAGCCACAGTAGGTACAAGTTAGACTTCAAAAGTGAATAAAAGCTTGAGGAAACTTGCTACTGAACACTTTCCGTCTTCCTGAACCTTCAAAGAGATTAGAGTTTTGAGCTTCTTTAAAATACAGTGTACTCAGTTGGCCCTGAATGCTCTTCAGAATCCCAAGCAGCAAATCCAAAGAGAACATATTTTAAGTCTTTACATTTTTTTAATTGTTATCCATTTGCCTTCCCAGCTGCAGTGTCACCCTAAGCCCTGTTTTGAAACTAGTTAAACACATACAGCACATTTAAAATAAAATTACTGACCTGTTTGACCTATCATCTCATCTTCAAAATTTTGCAACTGGTACCTTGTTTTACTAAATATTTCTTGAATAGGTTCATCTTATACCTCCTTCCTAGCAGTTAGAAAGCTTCATCCCTGCTTTAAATTGGCAGCTAGAATTGATATTCATTTTAAAATATTAAAAACCAATTTCCCATATAACTATTTTGATCTACTACAGTCACCAAAGCGATATCACTGAAGCATTGGTCTGACCATGCCACCCATGCTCAAAATGTTCACGAGTTTTTATAACCTACAGATTAGGGCTTCTTAGACTTTTCTGTGTTAAGGATCCCTTTGCCAGTCTTGTGAAACCTATGGACCCAAGGAATGTGTATAAGAAATGCAGGTACACATGTATGTATATTTGTATAGCTGGCATATGAATGTGTGTATATCCTTTAATTTGGTCATTTCTTACCACTATCCAGAGTGAACACTCCTTGTAACAAAAAAGACAAGTTAAAAAACGAAACAATGAGCGTATATACACACATGCACATATACACACAGATAATAATCCCAAAATTAGAAGATAGTGAACATCAAGTTGTAATTTTTTTTCCCATCCAAGTTACCACACCCCCTGAAATCTGTAGTATCCCAGGTTAAGAAGCCATGCCCTTCAAAATCAGGGGCCAGACTATGTTTACAAATTTATCGCATAATATTCTCTTTCCCACATTTTGACTCCTTCACTCACTGCTACTTTCAAATATGCCCAAGCCACCCTCAGCTTTAAAAAAAAAAAAACAACTTTACTAGACCCTATCATCTCCCTCAATCTATCATCTTATATCTCTTCTCCCTTGCACAGTCAAATAAATTGAAAAAAATCGCCTATACTCACTACCTCCGCTGTTTCTCCTCTCAACCTTTGCACTCTGGCTTCTGACCTCATACCCTAACAGAAACTATTTTCTCCAAAGTTATCAATTATGTCTTAATTGTTAAAGATGAATAGTTTATATTTGATGTTAGAAATCCTAGGAAGCCACTAGTGTTTATTGAGTAAAGGAGCAATGTGGTCAGCCTAGTGCTGTAGGAAAATCATTATTTTGCCAGCTGTGTGGAGAATGGATTGAACAGAACAGAGACTTGAGCTAAGGAGAAAGGCCAATAAGAGGAGTGTTGCAATAGTTTAGGAAATAAGTGGTAAGGGCATGAGCTGGGGTAGTAGTAGGGTGGTGAGTAAAGAGAAGGAAATGTACATAAGATATGTTGTACAAGTAGAACCAACAACATATGGGGTGAGATTAAACAGTTGAGGATTTAATTTTAAATATATCTTTGTGATATACAGACTGATTTTTTTTGTTATATTAATAGAAATGCAGCATTTGGAGAACTTTAGAACAGAAATTGAAAAGGAGCTTCTTTCACAAGGCATTTACACTTCAACATACCAGTGCATTGTACCCTGACTAGTCTTAGACTCACGGGCAAAAATGTCAAAAAGAAAGATTCTTCACAAAACAAATGGAGACATTTAGCTGAATGAAAATAGGGAGCTAAGTGACACAATGGATGAAGTGCTTGGCTTAGGGTTTAGGAAGCCCTAAATTCAAATCCTGCCTCAGGCCCTTAACATGGTTGTGTGACCCTGGGCAAGTTCATTAATCTCTTTCAGCTTCAGTTACCTCAGCTATAAAAAGAGGATAATAGTAGGGCCTACCTCCCAGGGTTATTGAGAAAGCACATGTAAAGTGCTGTGCAAACCTTAAAAGTATTATATAAATATTAGCTATTATTAGCACCTTTTGAATTCTAGAAAAGGCAACACCATTCACTGACAAGTTTAGTCCAAACAAATGTGTTTGAAAAGGGTAATTCTTGCTTATGGGCTCACCATTCTAAGAAGCATGAGAAGTCTGTTGCAAAGAGCTATGAAGGGTTTTGAAGTCATGTCAAAACAGTCTGAATACTGCTTACTGTTATGATGAGTTCATCATCTTGAAAATTTATGAAAGTGCTAATATCATCTAATGTGAAAATAAATTATTCCAGGATTTTGTTTCTACCTTATGGAGCATCCACACACCAAAGGGTGGGTCATTAATCTGTACTGGCAACCCTAAACTATTTCAATATCTCCTTAAATTTCTGCCCTTTCTCCTGAAGCAGAGATTTGACTATATCTCTCTCCAAAGTCAATTAACTCCAGTGGCTCCTAAGACCTTCAGGATCAACTATGAAGTCCTCTGTTTAGCACTTACAGCCTGGCCCCTTCCTGTCTTCTTAGTTTTCAATATTTTCCTCTGCTCTATGCACTCAACAGCCCTGTCATATCACTTTGTTTGTTGTTTTGTCACATGTCACACTCTATCTCCCATCTTTATTTCCCCACATTGACTTTCTCCTCATACTTGGAATGTACTTCCTCTTCATCTCTGCCTCTTAGAATAGTCTTAGAAAAGTCTCAGGTCAAGCATTTCCTTCTACATGAGATTTTCATGAAACCCCTGGTTGATAGTGTCTTTCCCCAAACTTTATCTTGTATCTATTGTATTTTGTACTTACTGTGTGTATACTTTTCCGCATTTGTTTTGTCTCTCCCATTAATTAGTGAAGAATGTGAAAAGGAGCCTAACACAGTAACTGTCCCTGTCATTACAGAATGCTTTCTGATTGGCTAAAACTAATCGTGTTTAGCCTGAAGTAAAGAACACTGATACAGGACATGATAACTGTCTTTGAGTATTTGAAGGACTGCCATGTGAAGGGAGATTAGACTTATTCTGTTGGGCCCCAAAGAAAAGGACAAGAAATAATGGGTGAGAATTGCAAAGAAGCAAATTTAGGCTTAATGTTTGGAAAAAACTTCCTCATAATTAGATCACTCCAAAAGTGGAATGGGCTGTCTCAAGAAGTGATGGATTTCATCTGCCTGGAGGTCTTCAAGTAGAGGCTAGATGACCATACCATTAAAATATATAATAGGAAAAATTCCTTTGTTAAATGGTAGGACTACATGGTTTCTGAAGTTCCTTCCAAATATCAAACTCTGTAATTCTGTATTTAATTTGGTGATACATTATAAGGAGCAAGCATAAGTTAAGTATTTATGTCATTGTGATTATCATCATCACTATTATTACAATATTCCGCGACCTGAAAGTAAACTGAAAACAAATGGTAGGGCTGGGTTTATGTAAAGCCAACTCATTAGACCATTATTCTGATGAATAACATCAATTGGTCTTCACTAAAAGGAACAGAATTCAGTTCTGTGAACTTTTATTAGGGTTTTAAAACCACTTTTGTAATAATTAAATTGAAGTTATTTTTTATAATTGCATGTTCTCTAATCTCATTTGACCTATAGTATTTCTACAACGCATAGAAATGACAGAGAAATTGTCAGCCCCTGCCTGTTAGGAGAATTTATTATTTTTTAGGTGTCCTGGTTACAAGTGGTTTGCTTTGGACCTGATTAATGATTTCCTCAGTTTAAAGAACTCTCTCCACCAATTCAGATCAATGACTAGTAGGTAACACATAGTCTTATGGAGTTGACTGGAACAAAGAGGATAAGTGGCTTGATCGTGATAACACTGCTAGTATGTGTCAGAAAATACTCAGGTCCTCCTGCCTCTAAGACCAAACCTCCATCCATTATGCCTCATGGTCTCTTTTTCACTAAAATATTTCTATTAAAATGTGAACCCGAAAATTGTGGGGTTCAGGCATAGCTTTAAAGTTAACTTTTAATTTTGACATTCTGATTAGCTTGTTATTAATTTTAAAATTTTCATTTTATGATCACAGATATGTCTAGTTAATTACTTCTGATGTGGATCTTGTGCAATTAGTATCCACCTCCATCCTTCTACCAGTCCCTTTAGAGAAATCACTGAGGGTACATTAGGCTCCTAAACCACTCTTTTAATTTAAATGAGACAACCTCAGCTATCATTACCTCATAAGATCTCCACAATTAATGTTCAGGGACTGATAGAATTGGAGAGAGGCTTTCTCCTGGAATGCAGTTCAGTCTTACCTTTAGATATTGTTGTGTCTGGAAGACAATTAGTAAAGAATGTGAAAGCAAATCCAAGCTTGAATTAAGCAGTCCATTGAGTTGCCCTTAATGAAAAGAAAACATAATCAACCTTTGGAATCCATAATGTATTTCTCACCCCATACCAAGTGTACTGTACAGCATCACAGGAAAAAAAATGCCAGAAGCACATTTTTTCTCTTTTTCTTGATTAATCTAACTAACTGATCTAATCTAACCAACACACTAATAAAAGATAGCGTATATCTTGTATGGGTTGATCTTTAATTACCAGAGGTAGCATGGGATAGTCAATAGGCTTGAAGTCTGGAGTCTAGTTCTGTACTTGGAGTCAAAAAGAAGGAGACTCACATCTTGCTCCAGGTGTGTTTACCAGATATTTGACCCGGCACAAATCACTTGACTTCTCTGAAGCCTAATTTACTCATCAGTAAAATGGGAATAAAAACAGCACCCATATGATTATGGATGGTTTAAGGATCAGATGAGAAAATATATGTAAATGACTTTGTTAGCTTTAAAGCACTTTATCAATTGGGAGCTATTTGGCTCTTCTGCTTCTAATAATTACTTCCTTGAATTGCAGGTACTTTGTCTTCCTTGATCAGGCACCACCAACCATGCCATATTCTCTTGAAATGTTATCATTTTTCATAAGTTATTTCATGCTAGGTATTCTAAAAGGGACCTTTATGTCAAATCTTTATCCACCTACTTTACCTTTCTGTCATATCTGACTGAATGCTAAATGGGTCCAAAATTTTGCCTGGCTGTAGACAGTAAAAAATAAATATATGGGTACTGAGAATGCCAAGTATGTTCATGAACTGGAAATGATGATGTAGAAGATGCTAGGATACTCTATCTCCTTCCTTAGGATGTAATTAACTATCTTGGTTGTCCTTGAGAATGCTATTGTTTAAATTTCACATAAAAGTTCTAAATGGAAATAATCATGAAAGTCTACACTGAATTTTGCATTACACTAATCTCAGTTGAAAAGGAGAGACTTTATGTAGCCCTTCTGAGGAGTAAAGCTTTTTTTCTAGGTTTTAAGAATATTGAGATATTATTACACCTTTGCTAGTTATCTGAGCAAATTTCAGTAATATTAGGGAAACAAGAAAGGTTGCAAGTGAATTTTATTACCTCAGGTTTTTATAGGATCGAGTATTTTCTCATCAAGCTTCCATCTTAATTTTAAATAGAACCTACCTCCTGACAGGGGGGTGATGGGCTCAGGAGACAGAATAAGATATATGCTTTTGGACACAGCCAATACAGATACTCTATTTGCTTGACCATGAATATCTTTTAAAACACTTATTTTTCTTTATTCATTTTTAATGGGGGGGGTGGGATGTGGCAAGAAGAAAAACATACTTGTTCATTGGGGAAAAAAGATAAAAGTTAAAACTATAAGTAGAACAAAGAAGTCTTTGTTTTCCACTGGAAACTGATACAAAGTGCCAATCACATAGGCAGACCTGATATTTTTCCCCTGGAGGTGGCTCCATTTTAGTGGCAAGTGAAATGAGTCTCTTAGTTCTAAGCCCTGTTTAATCCCTGAGGAAGAAATGAACTGTATAAATGCCAGCTATTATTATCAGGGCAACAGCTGCTTAGAGCTCTTCTGGTCTGCAGAGATAGCAGCCACTTACAAATTACAGACTACACCTTTTATTTTTTTCTTTTACTCATTCGTTATTTTGCATTTCAAAGTGCAAATGGTAGGTAGGCCTAAATATGCATTAAGCCTAGATGTATGGATTTGATTGGTCTTGCATCATGGAGTCAACATTCAGAGAATTATTGATTTGTACTTGAGACTACATTGAAGGACTTAAAAGTTTTTACATTCTGACCACTGTCTGATGATCTCTTTAGCATAAGTTACTTGTCTCCAGTCATTTCTTTGTTGATAAAATTTGGTATGGTATATTCAGGTATCTATCTGATAGTTATATTAATAAATGCTTCCTCTCCCTATAATTTTGACTAAGATTAAATGGTTGAGGAAATAATCAGTAGATCAGTGATTCTCTTATGCATGGAGTAACTGAGGGAGTATACTCAAGTAAAATAGCATTGGATTTGGATTTAGATCTTCTTGGTTTATTTCTCTGCAGTGAAGCATTACTTAAAGTTAGTCAACCTCTCTGACACTTAGTTTTTTCATCACTAAAATGAAGAGGTTCATAGCATCAAGAGCTAGAAGGAACCTCAGAAGCAAAATAATAATAATAGTAAGAGTAGCTAACATTAAGATTTGCAAAGTTTTTTACAAATATTATCTTATTTCATCTTCACAACAACTTTAAGAGGTGGGTGCCATTATTATCTTCATTTCTCAGATAAGGAAACTGAGGCAGATAGTGATGAAGTGACTTGCCTAGGGTCTCACAGCTAGTAAGTGTCTGAGGCTGGTTTTGAAGGTGGGTCTTCCTGACTCTACACTCAGCACTCTATCACTGCTTCACATAGCTGCCTAACTTGTCCAATCTTCTCATTTACAGTTGAAGAAACCGAGATCTAGAGAAAGGAATGAACTAGTTCAACTCTAAGGTCCCTTCTAGCTCAAATCCTATGAACTTATTCTCTCATTTATATGATCCACCAATTCTCTATGTACGTTATTTTTGTGACAAATATTTCAATATTTTAAAGATTTGTGGTTTTGTTACTGTGAGTAATTAGTAGCCACGCATGAAAAGTTCTGTGTAAATTAAATGTTGGTATGATTGATTGATTCCTTTGGAAAAATCATATAACCATAACTTGAAGGAAACTTAGAGGCAACCTCATCCAACCCCTCACTTTATGATTGAGGAAAATGAGACCCAGGGAAGTTACAGAACTTGCCAATTGTTACTCAGTTTGCTAGCAGCAGATCTGGAAAAATAATTTCCCTTCTCTGGGCTTCATTTTTCTCGTTTAGAAGAAAAGATTAGACTAAATGATCTGCTTCTTTTCAGTTATAAAATTCTTTGTTTTCTATTCGTATAGTGCAATGGAACGCAGAAATCTTAACCAGTGATCAAGGGTTCTTACAGAGTGTGACTGACTAGAACTCAGGTCCCTTGACTCCAAATTCATAAAAGCAATTTCAATAAATGAAAGATATAATGCTGCATCTTCTGAAATCTAAGTTTTATATTCCAGCTTTGAGAACAATTGGGTGAAAGTGTTGGGGGAAGGGAGAGAGTCTTGTCCCATTTCAAGGAACAAGACAGTTTGGAATCAAGGAGGACCAACCCTGTCAACAAAAGACTTAAGTCTTACTGCTGTCCCTTTTTACTGAGACCTGTTGTTTTGGCTGAATTAGAAAGAGATGAGTTATTATGCTCCTTTTTACAAACAGGTAGAAGGTAATGAGGTATGAGTTGTTAATGATGATATTTTCAAGGATAGCTAAGCAGGCAATCTCTTAGCAATCAATGCTGGCGGTGCTTCCTCTGAAGCAGATCACAACTCCCCCATGCCCTAGTAAAATGCTTCATGAATTTCTGACCCAGAAAATGAATCATTTGTTGTCCAAACTTCTGGCAAGCAGCCTTACATAACTTAAATGGGATGGTTCAAAATGAACTGTCATAGAATTTATTTCCAGGTCTAGACTTAATCTTTCCATGTTGGCTACAACCTGCCAGAGGTTAGGCCCCACTTGCATTGTCTTTAGTAACCCAGGCTCACCACAGGACCAAATGAAGTGAGACTTAGAGGAGGACATTCTCAAACAGGTCAATGAATGCAACTAAAATAATTAGAACAATTCTGGTGCCTCCAAATTTCATGCTAAAACAATGTAATAGATACTCAGATAATGTCAAATTGCTTATAGCTATTATATACTATATTAGAGTCTCCGTTTTCTACTTCCTTCATTTTCTTCCTGATAAGCACAATTTCCATTTTAATTAATATTGGTCAAGTTGTATTCTAACACCATAAAGCCCATGAAGATATGTATAAGATAGGAAAATGACAGTATAATCCTTTTAGTTAATTTTTAAAAATGGATCACAATCTTGAAATGACATATAATGCACAATGATTCTCATTATGTTAATTTCCCAAATACATTCGTCATCTTAAGTCTACTTTATTCCCTCTCACATACTTGCCTAGATCAGGTCATTTCTTGGTATTGTTGCTTTTATGGTTATCATTTTCCAGAGAAGTTGTTCCTGTGGATTAAAGTATATTTGATGGCCTTATTAAAATATAAAATCATTATGATGGAATAAAATCTTGAATTTAGTGTGGGACATTTTTTATGATTACTTGTTGCCAAGGTACTTCTCACCTGTTACCTCAAGCTCAGAGCAGACAAAAACTGGTAGAGGCAGGAAGTTCTCATCAATAGCAGTAATCCTAGCAGACCTAGGTCTCAGACCACCATGGCAAGGTGGCTCACATATGTTAAAAATGTAACCAAGGTACCATCTCTCTATTCTTTAAATAGAGAAGTTATATGACAAAGGCAAAAATTTGTGTTACATTTAGCATAATCCAATCCCCTTGTTGGATAGAAGACAGAAGAAAATGGGATTCCATTACCCATGAACAGAACCAAGTGGGAATAGATGAGAAAATTGAGGTACAGAATGGTTTGTTGATTTAACCAAGGACAAATAGTGGTAGAGTTGGGGTTCAAACTTAGGTCCCCTGATTCTGAATCTGTCCTTTCCACTGTGCCATGGTATCTGGCAAAGAGAATTCTCCGCCCCCCCATCATCACTTAGGATATTTTTGTTTTCCAATATGAAGGGGATAATAGAACTCATGGACAAATACCATTTGGAAATTTAAGCTTCTCCAAAGATAGATTATTTTCATTTTTATCTGCTGCAGTTTTTGGAATGTTTTATTTTAAAGTCAAAGCCTTTTTCCACACTGGACTATCTGGAGGCTATAGGTATGTGGGAAGGGTTTCACTGAGGATATATGACTCATTTTTATGCTAAGCTATCCCTGTAGGTTAGATTGTTAATCAGACAATCAAGCACAAGATTTTTTTTTAATCTTCTCCTTTGTAATAATAATCAAGACCTGCTACTTATGCTGTGGACAGAGAAGCACCTGCACTTTTGCTCTTGTGAGTCTATTTAAGGTAGATTACAGGTTGGGGATATAGTCTTTCCAAACCAACAGATGAAGGCAATAGCCCCAAAATTTCATGGGCCTCAATAATGCTTTAGTAGTAATTTCCTGTTTTATTTGTCTTTGGTGTTTTTCCAATACCAAGGTGACCTATGACTACCCCACCTGTTTCTGACAGAAAAAGATAACTCAACAAAATGAAATCATTAAATCGGAAGCTGATGGTAAGAGCTCCCTGTGTGCATGTGACCTGCATAGATATAAGCTCTAATTAAATATACTCTTCTCTCCAACAAGTTTAACCTGTAATCGGAAAGAAGTACCTTAATTGGTACTTAACTCCTGTAGAATTCTATTTGCCTGTAAATAATAAAGGCATTCTCTACATCTTCCTGTCTGTAGACTGCTACTATGGAATAATGCTATAATTTTGCCACTTCTAGATAAGAGATAGAAGTAGAATAATAACTTACACACACATATGCATACACACAAATTAGCACATATTGGCTGTGTTATCACATGCAAGTCACTGAACTTTTTTTGGTCCACACAACCCTCTATGACTGTAAGTTAAGAGGAGTTGCTAATCGCTCTCATTGAGGGATGCATTGTACCCTGAGTGCCCCCACTGTCCTGATTGGTAAGTGTCTCACACGATCTGCCATATCTAGTCCATCTTCAATCATGCTTTATTTTCCTACCTATCCATCTTCCCATAACACTGCATACTAAGCCTCTGCCCTTACTCTCTGTCTCCCATTTTCCAGCTCTGAATACATAATTAAATTGATACTGCCATTACTAGTGAAATTTATTTATTTATTTACTTATATTTATAATATATATATAATTTATATATATAATGATATATTTATTTATATATTATTTATTTAATTTATATCAGTCTATACCCCCATCATTCTACTCACAATCCCTATAACTTTCCAAACCAAAATACTCCTGACTGGTTACTACTCCCCTATATGTATTATCTGCTTCTATTACAATGTAAGTTTCTTGCGATCAGGAACTGTTTTTACTTTTCTATTTGTATCCCTAGAATGTAGTCCAGTAGTTGGCATTTAATGACCATTTAATAAATACTTTTTTGTTCATTTATTCATTTATTGGATGGTATTTGACACTGGAGTTCCCACATTCCCACATGATAAAACCAAAGTTCCAGATAACCCTGCATGTGTAAGCATATGCATATTTGTATGTACGTATTTGTGTATGTATGTTTAGAGAGAGAAAGAGAGAGAAAGAAAGGGAATATAGAGAGGTGGGGAAGGAGGGAGAGAGGCAGAGAGGGTAAATTGAAATGGGGAAAAGTATGCAGAAGAGATGGTTTATGACCTTTATCCCTTGTTCTTCTGAGGATACTGGCCCAGGAGGCTAGTGGCTTAGTCCCAGGATCTTTAGAAGTGAATGAGCCTTATTCTTTTAATGCGATGGCACTTGTAGTACACTAATAGTAGTATAATAAGCTTGAGACTATATATGGAAACATGGGAGAAAATGACCTAAGTTTGCTTCTTGTATTCCTATCACTCATCAATATGTGACTACTATGTGCTAGGTACTGTGCTGAGTACTAGGGATATAAAAAATTAGTATAAATTATCCCTGCTTCAAGAAGCTTGCACTCTGTTAGGGACATAGCACATACATAAATGGTCCTGTGCCAAAAATTCCAAGGTGCAGAGGGAGGTAGTGGGGGGAGGAGTCAGAAAAGGCTTCATGTTGAAGGCATTGTTGGAGCATTTTTGAAGGAAATGAAGGATTCCAAGAGGTGGGAGTGAGTCAGGAGTACATTCCAGGCATGGGAAATAGGTATTGCAAAGTTGTAGAGATAGGGGGTGGATTGTCACTTGTAAACAATAGCAATAAGGCTTGGTTAGCAGGACTTTAGAGTCTAGGAAGGAGCGTAATGTATAAGAAGGTGGAAAGGTAAATGGGAGTAGGTTATGAAAGGCTTTAGAAGCTAAAACGAGGAGCTTATATTTGATCCTAGATAAAATAAGGTGCCATTGGGAGTAAGAGGATGACATGTACTTTAAGAAAATCACTTTGATAGCTGTATAGGGGATGTATTTAACAGGAAAGAGACTTGAGTCAAGAGAACCAATTAGGAGGCTATTGTAGCAAGACAGTTCAGAGGTGCCAAGAAACTGAATTAGGAAGGTATCTATGTGAGTGGAGAAAACAGGACATATGTTGGAGATAAGATGAAAGTAAAAATGATAAGATTTGGTAACTGACTATATATATGTATATATATACATACATATATATACATATATATGTATGTATGTATGTGTGTTTGTGTGTGTGTGTGTAGATATATATAGATATAGATATAGATATATACACATATATGATTAGGAAGAATGAAGAGTCAAAAATAACCCCAAGGTTGTAAACCTGGGTGACTAGAAGGATGATAGTACCTTTGCCTGAAATAAGAGAATTTAAAAGGAAAAAGGGTTTGGCAGACAGATAATTAGTTCGGTTTTGGACATGATGGACATTCTAGAAATGGGGGAAATGGAGGGGAGAAGAGAAAGAAATATTTCTAAATGATCTTTGTTTAGAAGCCCAAGTACAGATATTTTCCCCACAATGCACTGGGTTTGAATACACTGTTCTCTACTTCAGAAAATCAGCACTGAAAAAACTTTTAACTCCTCAAGTATAGTCTAGGTGAAGCATTACTTTCTGTTTTCAGAACTCAGTTTCTTCATTCAGAGGCCATGTGACCAAGTAATATATGTGGTTTGGGATTTTTGAGGACTGAATCCTAGAGACAAAAAGAAAATCAAGAAAATTGAATAAAAATCCCATTTAGTAGTTCACCATGGTCTCCTCTTGGAAAACCACAAAAGAGTAAGGCTGAAAAGTATATATACAACTTTCTTTTTTTCTGTTCTGCTCTGCCCAAGGTGGGTATGCCACATCAGCTATTCAAATCAATACAAACTTTTTTTTTCTGTATCTCCCAGAAGGAAAGCACTTACTAAAAGAAATGAAGTCAATGATCCTTTTTTTTTAGATTCTCTATTTTAATAGGTTTTTATTGATATTTTCTGTTTATTATATCACCATAGTTATTGCAATTATTCCTTCTTCTTCCCCTCCCAGATAGTCATCTCATATAACAAATAGTATATTTTTAGAGAGGACAACTGATCAGTATATTGAAAGAAGTCCAAAAACACTTGCAATGTATAACACCTGTAGACCTCCCACTTCCATGAAGGGATAGGTTGAGGTTGTCCTCTCATATCTCTTCATTCAAGTCCTATAGGATTTTCATAATTTTGTTATATTTACTTTTGATTTTTTTGCTATGTCATTATTCTTTCCATTAACATTGTTTTAATCACCACGTATATTGTTTCCTTTGCTCTACTTCATTTTGTGTCAATTCATGTATTTCTTTCCATACTTCTCTGTATTCATTACACTCAACATTTCTTATAGCCTAGTAATACTCCATTACATTAATGTACCACAATTTGTTTAGCCATTGCCCAATTGATGGGCATCTACTTTGTTCTTAATTCTTAGCTGAAGTCAGTGCTCTTTCTTACTTATTCTGAATGAGTGAAATTGAGATTGTTTCCATAAGAACTAGATAAAAGGTTTTGATAAAGTATGAAGTCAGATAAAAGATATGCCCCATCAGGAGTTATTATCCCTTGACAACCTCAAATAGCATTGTTATGCATCTTTTTATTAAGTGTATCATGTAATATTGTATATTATAGGATTTTTGGTATATATTCATGTCTTATCTCCACTCTAGACTCTAACCTCTATGAAAGCAGTTTCATCTAAACTTTGTTACTCTCCCAGATCCATAAATGCATACATGAGTGAATGGATAGATGAATGAATGAATATTAGAAAATACAATGAAGGTGGAAGCCATTTTCCTTACATCTTATAAGGAAATCCTTGTTTCCACATGAAGCTTTTTTTTTTTGGCTAAGCAATAGGGTTAAGTGACTTGCCCAGGGTCACACAGCTAGTGAGTGTTATGTGTCTGAGGCTGGATTTGAATTCAGGTCCTCCTGAATCCAGGGTCAGTGCTCTATCCACTGTACCACCTAGCTGCCCCTGAAGCTTTTTTTCCCTACATTTTCTAGATATACAGATAAGGACTAGACCTCTTATCTAATTGGTATACGGAATTCTCATAAGAAGCAATTTCTTCAAATGCAGATCAAAACCTTCATTGCAACTTACTGTATTTGAGCATTGACTAGGTCATTGAATGATTAAGTGACTTGAATCTCACATATAGTATGTGCTGGAGGAAAGGCTTGAACCCAGGTCTTCCTAACTTCAAGGTGATACTTTCACATTCTTTAATGAGGACTGTATGCTATGGTTATATATACTTTATATGTCAATAGCCAGTTGCTTTGGCTTCATCCTCTTTCCTCGACTATGCTTTATACCTTAAAGTATGAGTGCAGTTCCTAGAAGAATAAAATACAAGAAATAATGGTGTGGATATGGGTGTGGGTGTGTATGGGTATGGGTATGAAAAAAATGGCTATGGTAAAGTAAATCAAACTTATTGTTTAGTCATATCCAACTCATTGTAACTTTGGGAGCCATAGCACACTAACACTGTTCATGGGGTTTTCTTGGCAAAGATACTAGAGTGGTTTGCCATTTCCTTTTCCAATGTATTAAGGCAAATAAAGGTTAAGTTACTTGCCCAGGGTCATACAGCTACTGTCTAAAGCCAGATTTGAACTCAGATCTTTCTAACACCAGGCCCAGTGCTCTATCCACTAAGCCACCTAGCTGCCTCCAGCTACCTAAGCAAATACAAGGAACCAATTTAAAGACTTGTGTTTATATATGGAGACCTAAAAGGCACATATTTGAGGGGACAGAAAGGTTAGAGTAGAAGTGAGAAGAAAGTAGTAGAGAGGTGAAACTGATGTCATTTATAAGAAAATATGTTAGATCTTTTACTTCGTAAACCTTAAAGTATCAGACAAACTTGAATTATCAAGATGGTAACTATTCCCATGATTTTCATTTTCATAAGTAGAATAAGAATAGTGAAAGCAAGTGAGTATGGTCCAATGAACACTGTGCTATGTAAGTGTTAAGAATTTTATTTAGGAATTTACAATTTGAAGCAGACAGCTGAGGACTAGGATTTGCCATCCATGTATACCTCACTCTACCCATAAAAATATATCTGAGCTATTGCTATGTTCTCTAGATAGCCTGGCGGTAGGAAGAGACTATGTATGTCTAAAAAGATATAGCAGATTGGGTAGCTAGGTGGTGAAGAAGGTAGTATGCCATACCTGGAGTCAGGAAGACTCATCTTCTTGAGTTCAAATCTGGCCTCAGACACTTACTAGCTGCGTGGTCCTGGGCAAACCACTTAACTCTATTTGCCTGTTCTTCATCTGTAAAAATGAACCAGAAAAGGAAATGGCAAACCACTCCAGTATCTTTGCCAAGAAAAACTCCAAAATCTGTCATGAGGAGTTGGATAAAACTGAAAATGACTGAACAACAATAAAAATGGAGAATTCAGAAAATAAGATATACTTTAGTCATATTAACTATATAAGCTAACAGAATTTGGGATACAGAATGTGAAAGACTAAGATTCCAAGATAAATTCTTACAAAACACAAATATGCAACTGTGCATAATATCACATATTTTGAGTTCTACTGCTGAAATACAAAATGGACACTATACCAAGCATTGCTTAAATGTAAATCATGTAGCATGTAATTTAACACATCATTAGAACAGTTCATGGGTGACTGTGTGATCTCCATTATAATATCATAATGCCATGGAAAGAACTTGAAGATATATGAGAAGCCATCTAGTCCAATCTTATTATTTTACAGATTAAAAAAAAAATGAGGCCTGGAGAAGTTAGGTGACTAGCCCAAGATTATATAGGTGCTAAATGTCTGTTGCTGATTAACAATGTAGAATTTTAGAACTGAAAGGGACCTTAGAGAAAAGCTAGTCCAATTCCCTCATTTTGAACATAGGAATGGAAGACAAATAAGATGAAATAGGTTGCCTAACAGGAAGCAAATGACAGAAAATCGAAGGTCTTTCCTAACTAAACAAAGAATTCTTCATGGAGCCTAAAGAAATTGGTGAAAAACTCTCCATGTTCTTCATACTTCCCTTAAAACCATGGCATTAGTTGTGGCTCCTTGCCCTTTCTAATGTCACTTTCTGTTTCATGACTGCGGCTTCTTTCTTGCCTCTCCACTCTTCTGACTGTGAATCTATTGAAATCCTCACTATCCTTCAAGGCCAGCTTAGACACCCACTCTATGTTACTTCCCTAGTTAACCCAGCCCAAAGTAATCACTACCTGTTCTAGATACACATAGCACTTACTGTCAGCACCATTCTTATGGAACTTAACACATTCTGCTTTGTATTTGTGCACCATCTTATCCTTGGCATGTTAGTACCTAGAGGGACTGTGTCTTACATATAGGGTGTCCAAAAAGCTTTAGTGCAGTTTTAAGATTTAATGACTTAAAACTACACTAAATCTTTTAAGACACTTTTTTTATTTCCTCTCAACATTTGACACAGCATCTATCTATCTGTGTGTATATGTATGTATGTATATGTATATGTGTGTATATGTTTATATATGTATGTAGGTATATATACGTATGTGTGTGTGTGTGTGTGTGTGTGTGTGTGTATAAGGCCTTAATAAATATCTGTTCAGTAGGTGAAACAATAAATGAGAGTAGAAATAACATTGTTTGACAAGGTTTGAGGGGCTTCTGCTGGTTTGCTTCACATAGCACTCCCAGAAGAGCTGTTACTAGTACAGTGGAACTGGGACTTTGCCCCAGGGTGCTGAATTTATTGCATACTAACAGCAATGTAGAAACAACAGAGCTTAGTATCAAATTAGCAAGAACAATTAGTCTAAATAGAAAGCTATCAGATGGCAGACTTGATAAAGTACTCTGTGACCCCTCTTGCTCTCACTCACACAAAGCATAGCTACTGAATGAGTAGCATCCTTGCACCAGTGCCATATGGTCTCTACCTCTATCCGTAATGGGTCAGTGTCCCACCCTTCCATAACCACACCAAATCAGCAGCACACATCATGCAAAAATGCCTAGTTATAGTTCTTTCTCCCAGCTCTTCCTAAATCAAGACATTATCAAGCCAGCATCACTTTTTGGCACTATTGAGCTAGTTTTTATAGAAAGAAGCAAGCTCTGTTCTCTGTTCTCACAGGTGCTAAGTGACTGTCACTGATTAATAATATAGAACTTTAGAGTTGAAAGGCACCTTAGAGAAAAGCCAGTCCAATTCCCTTATATTGAAGATAAAGAATGGTGATCAAAGAAGATGAACTAGGTTGCCCAATATTTACCTTTCAGCTCAAAAATGGGAGAGTCTTTCCTTGTGATTCAGATATTACCCAGAATCTCTTGGGTTCCTAGAATTTGTGTTTAAGATTCTAGATCTTTCAGCAATAGTTTTGAAACACCATAATTTCTCCTACTAATGAGTCCACACTTTCCTTCTGATTATATCTACTACTACTACTGTTGATGATGATGATGATGATGATTATGATAATGGCAGTCATGGTAAGTAAGAGGAGGATCAGGATGAGATCTTGTTCTGGTACAATGCTTTACTGTTTTTGAAGTATTAACCCATAGTATTAACTCTCCTACACCTAACTTAAGTTCTATGAAAGAAGCATTATATTTCTTGGAAATTTATTTTCACTCAACAGCGAAGAACCAGGAAGAAAACATCTTTTAAAGCTCTTCTATTTTAAAGCTCTTCTAAGTAAATAACTTAGAATATGCAGAGAGATTAGTACTAAACTTAAAGCTCTGGAGGAAAGGGTGGTAATTAGAAGTAGGAATTTTTAAAAAGATTTTTTTTTTAATTTAACACAGTCTAGATAGCATAGTGAATAAAGCACCAGGCCTGGAGTCAAGAAGTCCTAAGTTCAAACCTGGCTTCGGCCACTTACTAACTGTGTGACCCTGAGCAAGTCACTTAATCCTGTTTGCCTCAGTTTCTTCATCTGTAAAATGAGCTGGAAAAGGAAGTGGCAAACCACTCCAGTATCCTTGCCAAGAAAACCCCAAATAGGGTCACAAAGAGTCAAACACAACTGAAATGACTGAACAACAACAAATATTACTTCATAGACTGTAGAAGCTAAGGATAAATGGTTACACTGAGCATCATTATTCATATAGAAAAATGGAGATATTGATGATCTCAAAGAAATGTGGATAATACCACATTCACTGCTCAAATAGCATCAACAGAAATGTAGTATAGCTGTAAGAGTTCTGAAGTCAGAGGCCCTGGGTTCAAATACTGGTTCTACCACTTGTTTGGTGATCTGGGGCAAATCATTTTACCCCCTCTGAGCCTTAGTATCCTTATCTTTAAATAAGGGGGTTGACTTACGTAGCCATGAAGGTCCCTTCCAACTATGAATCTATGACCCATGCACCCAAAGCTGAAATTCTAAAAGATCCTACATTTTCACAACCTTCCATGTTCTCAGAGAGTATTAAAATATTCCCTAAAATGAAGTAAAATCTTTCACAAAGAAAGTATCATATAACATTTAATGGAAGCTAAGTAGAGGACACATCCAGCACAGGGATCTCAAACCTGGTATAATATTTGCATTTGACCAGGTTCTCAGTAGGTTTGCTATTCTCCCAAGCAAGGTTTCCATCTTGGAAACCCAAGAGAGGCTGATGTCATGGTATTATTTTAGGGCCGGGAGGAGCCCAGTTGAGAACTTGTTTCTCTTCAGTTGTGATATCATGTGACATCACCTTTATTGCCATGGTATAGTCCCTGAACATAATGCTCCAAAGAAATATGTTCTACATACTATATGAAATAGTTAAATAAAACCAGAGGATTCAAGCACTTTTTTTACACAAAATCAGTAAAGCATCTAGTATCTTTTTGGCCTCTCTCTGAATTTTTTCTCCTTCCAGCAATAATCACTCAGAAATCACTAGAATATTTCCTGTTTTTTCACTATTTTACATAATAGAGATGTCTTTTTTATTTAATTCTTAAAGATATGGCAATCAATGTGATTTAATACTGGTGCCTCCTTATTGAGGGTATTCATGGGTCCCTGAACAAATCAGAATTCTGGTCATTCTGGTCATACAGTATAACAATGACTGGCTCAGGAGTCAGTACTTTTGACACTTTTTAAGTATGAGACCTTCTGCAAGTCACTGAACCTTTAGGGACCTCAGATTTTCTCATCTGTAAAATAAGAAAGTAGGGCTAGCTGGTCAGCCTCTGAAGTCCCTTCCAACTCTATGTTCTCATGCTAGATGAGGTAAGGAACAATTATTATTTCCTGATCTATAAATTATTTAGAATGTCAAGAGTCAAAAAAGGACTTTTTAAACCAAATTCTCTAGTTTTATAATGTTCTCAGGACACACATAAGAATTCAGTTCAATTCTGCAAGCATACATTAAGCAACTGTATGTAATATACAAGGCATAGTGCTAGGTACAGGGGATACTGAGACAAAAATGAAGTAATGCCTGCCTTTACATAACTTACATTCTACCAGGGATAAATCAGTTCTCTTTATTCATGTATATGTGGACAGATGCATAGTTATAAAATTTAAAGATACATTGAGTTATTTAGTTTCCTGTACAATTGAACCTCTGCTCTTCTACTGTTCCCTTCTTGGATGCCCATACCTTTGCTAAAACTCTTCCTCATGCCTAAAGGAAAGCCAGTGTGGTACAAGAGAAAGTGACAGATCTGGAAACAAAAGACCTATCTAGGAGACCCTGGGCAAATCCTTTAAGTGCTCAACCCTTCGGTTTTTCATCTATAAGGTGAGGAGAGTAAGGTGGGACTAGAAGACCTTTAAATTCCCTTTCAATTTTAAATCTATGATCCTATTCTCTTAAAACACTTTTTCTTCTGTAAAATCTTTCCTTTTCTTAAAGGCTTAAAACAGTTGATACTACTTCTAGGAAGCTTCCCCTTAATTCCTCCCTTTTGCACCCCTCCCCAGTTAGGAGTTATTTCTCCCCTTTCAAATTTTTCAGAGCCCTTTATTTGGCCATTCTGCCTTATTTCGTAATTATTTATGTGCTTCTCTCTCTCTCTATCATGTAAATTCCATGAGAACAGAGACTATGTGTAATTAAAACATGTCTCTCCCAGAACCTAGTTTAGTTCCAGAATAAACATTTTTTAATTGAATGACTTATACCTCACCCATATTCATAGGCAGAAGCTTTTTTAGTAGATTGTAAGCTCCTTGAGGGCAACTCACAAAGACTTATTTTAAAATGTTTATTAAGTACTTATTATGCATCTTCATTATGCAAGGCACCATTGGGCAATAAAAAGGTATGTGAGAGATGCAGTTAGCCTTCAATAATCATTAAAATGCTCCAATGCAAAACAAAAAAACAAATAAACAAAAAACCCTACGACTTTCTAGTGGCCATTTCCCAGAATTTTTTGCATATAATATTACAAAGAAATTTGATAGAACCTTGCATGGTTTCTAGTGGTTACATGAAAGGCCTCATTAGAAAATAGTCACTTCTTACACTGTTGACAGATTTTATTCTAGCATTTAGTGCAAATATACATATACACACATATATGTACATAGATACACATGCATGCGCATAATTTCCACTAACACTCCTCATTGGTAAGTACAGTCAGTTTCCTTTTGTGCAAGCAAACAGATTAGTCCTCTAAGGGTTAATTAGAAAGAGAGCCACCTTCAGGGTCAGGAATTGTTTACTTCAATCCTTTTTCATGTAAGCTGCCATGTTTCGTTCGGGTACTAATTGTGCCTGATGGACCCATTAGTTTATAATCAGAGCAGCTACTTGGCTAGCTCTCTGGGGGTTAATTAAATGGATGAGGTAGTGCCCGGATATTGCTAACAGACAGGACCACTTGAATTTTTTCCCAAACTGTATTGAAGAAACTATTGTTGAGTTTCTCAGCACTAGTGGTGTCTTTTGCTGTTGGATTTTATTAGACTATGTATCAGAACCATCCAGGGTGATCCATGAGTGCATCCCTCCATGGGTTGGCTCCATTACTGCTCACAGATGATCTCAGCCAATGAACTCCAGGAGCCTAAGTCTCACTTAGGCAGACTTAGTTTCTGCAGAAGATGATTCCTGCACCAGGTTAAATGTCTAGCCTGAATGAAAATGTCTGGGCCTTCTATCAGGAAACATTCAAAAGATAGGACAACTTCCCTCTACCTTGCAGTGTGCTAAACACAGCAAGAGACCAGAATGCTTGGTAAGGTGATTAAATGTTTGTCTGATATTGTTATTGCCTCTCGCTGCTGTGGTCTGACCTTGTAATATGCTACTTTTACATTTTCTTCTCTTTTTCTCTTCTGCATTGAGCCTAAAGCTTAGGGTTCCCTGTACAAAATGATTGTGTGTTATCATACTGGTATTGAGGGTTTTTTTTTTACTGTTTGTTTTCTTAAGCAAGTCTACTGGGATATGATTTACAAAGCAGGGTGTTATGTAGCATGACATGAAAGGAGTACAGTGAGCCCCATGGCTTTAATATCAAAGCAGCTGTGGTCTTGGGACTATTAGGAGTGGCGGGCAAAGACCCAAAAAGCAGAGGAAGAGAAGTTTTCTACATTGTTTTCTTTTAACTAATGTTTATAATACCAATTCCAATATAACATGTTTCAGGAGAGAATGTCTCAAAATACAATTGTATTTTGAGACAGGTCAAATTTAGAAGACAACCCCTGAGAATTCTGAATATATTTAAAATAATTCATTCATTGGTAGACTATTTACTTAAAACAACAGTACTGAGATGTTTCCAGAACTAAGGTAGACAATAATAAAAAGAAATTTGAAGTCAACAGATGACATTTTGTTACTCTACTACACTTTCCCTTACGAAAAGAACATGTTCTCTAGCAGCTAGCCTCCTTTGGATGACATTTACATTGCTCAGCTATGCCCTCCTCAAGAAAATGTAGGGGATATAGAAATTCTCCCTTAAGTAAGTGAATGAAACCAGGTTAGTTTTGTACAGGCATTTAGATTAGTTCTCTTCAGCTGAAGCTAGATAGAAAATTTGGGATGCAGGTTGAATAGAAAGTAAAACATAGTAGGTTTTTAGTAGTAGTAGTAGTAGTAGTAGCAGTAGTAGTAGTAGTAGTAGTAATAGTAGTAGAAGACACTCAATGTCCTAAACCAGTGGTCCCCAGTCTACAAGCTATAGATCCCAGACAAGTCATTAAAGCAATATAAGGGGTTCATATTCAGTCACATACTTCCTTAATCCTACTACTTCTGTGTGGAGTAGGGAGGGAGAATGATAAAACTTTCTGATAATAAAAATTGATGCTCCTACTAGAAAACATCAGGAACCGTTATACAATAATTAAGAAAATTTTGGGTAATTTAGTTGGCCTATGCTACACATTGATGTTCAAGATTCCAATGAACATCTGTGAATTAAGGGATGCTGAATTCTGGTACAGAGATGAGATGGTGGTGGTTCCAATTGAAAAGAAAAAATACCAATTTGGTGATAGCAAGAAGTAATGACAGGGCAGGCCCTTCATAAGACCTATTGCAAGCTCTTTTTTGAGGCCAGCCTTGTTCTTTGTAATTGTTCAATGCTCACTTTTTATTGTTTTGTGGTTGTTCTTTCCATTTACATTGTTGTGATATTTGTGTGCATTTTATTGGCTCTGCATACTTCACTCTGCATCAGTTCATGTTATGTCCCCAATAACTTTTTGAATGTTTACCTTCAATCTGTCCTTGATATTAACATTTTATTAGGATTCACATGTTGGCTTAATAATTTTTTTCTACTGCATGTCTTCTGCACATATATCAAATTAACAATTTAGAATGGCAACATTGTGCAGTGGAAATAGTTCTGGATGGGGAGCCAGGCAAGTGTGAATCTCCCTCAAATAATAGCATCACTGTGTGTAACTATGAGCAAATCACGTCATCTCTTATTTTTCTAATCTGTAAATGGTGATAAGAATGTCAGTAGTATCTACCTCAGAGGGTTGTGAAGATCAAATGAGATATTACTAATTAAGTGCTTTGTATAGCTTAAAGCACTAAACAAATGGAAACCATGTATTTTTCTTTTGGACTACAAACCCTAATGAGGCAAGAGGTATGTGTTTAATATTTAGCATTGTACCATATATATGTGTATGTGTATATTTAATTATATATACTATATATTATATATAAAATTAATACAATACAATATATATACAATTAAATACAAGTAAGTATATATACATGTGTATACACACAGTCCCAAAATTCTTAGTGCAGTTTTAAGCTATTAAAGCTTTAATTATTATGTAATAATATAATTACCTATTTAATTATTTTTAAGCTTTAATAGCTTAAAACTGCACTGAGACTTCAGAGACAGGCAATATTTAACTCCATGAGTTAGATACCATTTGTGTGTGTGTGTGTGTGTGTGTTATTATTCCCACTGTACAGATAAAGAAACTGAAGTTCAGAGAGGTAAAATGATTTAGTCAAAGTTATACAACTAATAAGAGTTGGTTCTGGCACATGAAGTTAATTTTTTTTTTTTACTCCATGTCTTATGAAGTTAGGTCTTTTTGACTCTAGTGTTTTTCCACTGGTCCACAATGACCCAAAATGAAGATTAGCATATTATAATTTTATTAATTTTTCAGCCTCATCTTTTTTCAATGAGGTTCATTTAGAAATGATAGTAGGAAAAGTCAATATCCTGCTGTTATTCTTTTATATTTAATATTCTGTGGACTGTGCACAGGTAAATAAAATAACTTGGAATTTTTGGTAGTTAAATAAAAGTATTTGGACATAATCTCATCCTCTCTAGGCCCATTGAAAGCATCCTCAGCATAAGTTCAATGGCAGATAGGACAACAGGACAGATACACACCTCATCCTGTTCCTATATGATTTTTATCTCCTCTGCTAGGTCTCTATATTTTGAAAGTTTTTCCTTTCATGTAGCTTGGAGACTAAGTACTTGGTATGTCAACATCTATTAAAAATGTTCTTAAATTCATCATTCTTCAGTGGTACTTTCAACCTTTCACAAGCCTGATCTCAACCTACCTTTCTAGCCTTATTATACTTTTATCTCTTGACAACACCCTGTATTTCAGCAAAACTGACCTCTGAGCTCTGCATACATTCTATTTCCCATCTCTCATGTCTTTGCACTGGCTGTTCCACATGCTTGGAATAAACTTTCTCCTCACTTTCATTCATAGAATCCCTAAATTCCTTCAAGGTACAGCTCTAGCACCAGTAAGTCAATAAGCATTTATTAAGTGCTTACTATGAACCAGGTACTTTAAGTGTTGAGGATACAAAGAAAGACAAAAATACTACTCCTAACCTCAGGAAGCTCATATTCTAATGGGAAAGACAAGTTACAAATAACTATGTTCATACAAGATATGGAAGGTAATAAGAGGTAAAGTGCTTGAATGAGAGGGGAGGTGAAGAATGTGAAGAATTACCAGAAAAGGCTTCCTGCCAAAGACTGGATTTGTGCCGAATCTTGATGGAAGTCAGAGAAGCTAAGAGGCAGTGGTGAGGAGCTAGACTAGAATATTTCAGACATAAGAGAAAACCAGTGTAAAGACAAGCAGTTAAAAAACTGAGTGTTTTATGAAAGGACAGTTAGATCAGGATTCCAGGATTATAGGATGCTTGGAAGGTATGTATGTGTGTGTGTATCTCTGTCTGTGTATCTGTGTGTGTCTGTGTGTCTGTGTGTCTTTGTGTGTCTAAGTATATGAAGAATGGAAAAGCAGCACCACCTTCTCCATGAAGCCTTTCCAGATAACCCCATTTGCTAGTGTCCTCCTTACCTATCTTGTATTAAATTGTTTTACATTTGCTTTTTATTTATTCCCTGTATATTCACTTTTCATATACTGTGAGAGAGAGAGAGAGAGAGAGAGAGAGAGAGAGAGAGAGAGAGAGAGAAAGAGGCAGAGAGAGAAAGAGAGGGAGAGAAAGACAGGGTAGAGAGAGGGGAGATAGGCAATATTCCATAATGGCTAGACAGCTTGCCTCTAGTCAGAAAGATCTAGGTTCAAATCCCACCTTTGACATATAAAGACCATATAATCCTGGACAACTCACTTAACCTCTCAGTGATTTAGGGAGCTAAGACTATAAGTTGTCAACCTGAATTGTTAGAGAGAATTTCCCCCTCTGGGAGTTCTCTATGTTAATGAAATCAAAAGTCTAGTCTCTATCCCTATTTCTAGAAGTATTAAGAAACCTCTTAGAGTTCACTGAATAAGGAAGTGACATGGTAAGATCTGTGCTTTAGGGATATCACTCTGGCAACCATGTGAAAAATTTATTCAAGAAAAGAAAGACATTGATCTTGATTTAATGTGAAGTCATTTACATCCTGGTAGATATCATAACCTTCTAATAGGATGCTCACCTCTGCAGTTCTCCAATCTTCAGTTCTTCCACATTGTCCCCATTTTACAAATGAGCAAACTGAATAACAGAGATTAAGTGACTAGCCCAGAGGACTTTCTCCCTTGATTCCTTTTGACTTCCCAAGGCAAACCCCAGAAACTATGAGCATAGTGATCATATTTACCACAAAGAAAATTTCTTTTCTAATCTACTATGATATGGAAATGCTTATTTCTTAAGTTCAGAATAAAATAAATTAAAAAAAAAAGAAAATGATGATGGTGGTGGTGGTAGTGGTGGTGGTGGTGGTGAAAGGTGATATTTATATAAGGCTTTAAGGTGTTAAAGGCACTTTGCATACATCATCAAACTTATCAGATTTCATGTTGTCAGCAGGTAGATACTTCACTTATTATTTATCTCTAGTTCACAAATGAAGAATCAGAGACCCAGAGAATTTAAATTAGTTGCCCAAGATTACATAGCTAATAAGAGGAGGAATTTGAACTCATATCTTTCTGACTCTAAATTTATCCCTGTTTCTGCTAATAAGTGAACTACAACTAAATTATTGTTATGTTGTTACCATAGAATATATTATTGTAATCGTGTATCAGAATATAAGCAAAATCTAGAAAATGAAAAGAGCACTAGATTTAAAAATAACAGAACTGAGTTCAAATCCTGTCACTTAGGTGTTGTTTGATTTGGGGCAAGTAATTTAACTTAGTTTCTTCAAAGTTAATGAGGGAGGGTAGGAATGAGCACTTACATAGCATCTATCATGAGCCAGCCACTATGCTAAGCACTTTTTGCAAATATAATCACATTTGATCCCCACAACAAATCTGGGATATATTCTGTTTTTAATTCCTATTTTACAGTTGAGGGAACTGAGGTAAACAGATGTTAAGTGACTTGCCCAGGATCCCAAAGTTAGTTTGAAACTGGATTTAAACCCAAGCCTGACTACAGTGCCAGAACTCTATCCACTGCATCACCTAAACAAATTAACAAAGATAAATAAATGAACGAATGAGTAAATGTCAGTAAAATCTTGTAAACTGTCATTATTATTCATAAATGAAGATGATGCTTTTGACCTCCTCTCAAAGGCATGCATTTTAAGCTGTTAATCCCATGGTATGAATAACTTGACACTGTTCCTCCACAAATAATCATGAAGCATGCATGGGCACCATGCAGGTTTTTCTAAAATGTCAAAGCCAGGACCACAGCATCAAAGGATTAGTTTCTCCTCTCAGGTATTGCATATCAATCAACCAGTCAACATCTATGGTGTGGACTGTGTGCTATCCCTAGGGATACATACACATACACACACACACACACACACACACACACACACACAAGACAGAGACAGAGACAACAAGAATACATATTAAGTACAGGCAGAATAGATGTAGATACAAATATCCAATCATTAACTGCAAGGTAGTTTGTTAGGGAGGAAACTGGTAGCTGAGGGATGAGAAAAGCTTCATGTAGAAAATGGCACTTGAGCCAGCTTGAAGAAAGAAAGGGAGTTTATAAGGTGGATGTGAAGAAGAAGTGAATTCCAGGCATGAGAATTATGAATGTGGAGGCACAGAAGAGAAGGTGGAGTGTCATGGTGAGAAATAGAAAGGAGGCCAGTTTGACTGGATCGAGCAGAGGAGAGGGAGTAAGATATAATGAGGCTGGAAAGACACACTGGAGCACATCACAAAAGGCTTTAAAAGCTGAAGAGGGAACTATATATTTTATCATTAAAATAACAGAAAACCCTTGGAGTTTATTGAGTAGAGTAGTGGCATGTTCAGAACTGCACTTAGGGAAAATCACTTCAACAGTAGTTTGGAGGTCAGACAGTGGGGTAGAGAGACTTAAGGAAGGGAGACCAATTAGGCCTAGAGTTCAATGGAGAGGTAGTAAAGGACTTAAATTAAGGCAGTAGCTTTGTGAATAGAGAGAAAAGGCCCAATATGAGAGATGTTGGGGAAAGCTACTAAAAGTTTCTGTTATCCAGTCTGATTTCCCCTTACCTATAATGTGCCTTCATTAGTTGCCTGGCATTCAGGCAAGTGGATTTGGACTTCATAGTTGGACTCATTTTTAAAAGAAATCATTTTCACATAAACTATGTTCTAAATAGATTTCCTTAAAAAGAAGCTACTTTTTTTTTGTAATAATGTGACAGATAGATAAATCTCTGAGAAAAATCAGCTCCTTTAAACAAAATTCTTTGGTTTTGTTCATCCCCAGAAAAACCCATCTACAAACAAAAACAAGCTTCTTATAATACTTCAGCTTCTATGGGCCTCAGTTTCCTCATCTGCAAAATAAGGGGGGGAGGGGTTTGGACTAACTGGCCCCTGATGTCCCTTCTAGCTCTCTGGACACAGATCCTAAGCACCAAAAATCTCAAAAAGTATTAAATGCTAGGGGAAATAGATTGCGTTCCTCATCCTCCATTTCAAAGCCAACTGGACATTTGATCAGCCCTGGGACATTGCAGCACAGCCCAGAGGGAGGAACATACCACTTGGAAATGACTGCACTTCACAGAAAACATACCAGAGAAGCACAATATTATTCTCCGCCCTTCAGCTCAGACCTTAAGAAAGGAGACTCACTTTAAATGCTGTCATATTTGGGGACAGTTGTGATCACTAGTATAACGCCTTGTCATCAAGAATCCAGCCCAAGACTGGATTTCTTTAAAATGCTGACGGTGGCTGAAATATCTTTAAGCCATTTGGAAAAAGCATTAGGGAACCATAGCAACCAAGAGGGAAATGCACATGATTCATTCCTAGAAAGCCGATCGAAATTCTCCTACTCGTTTGCAAGGAAATAAAATCTAGAGTAATAACAAAAGCAAGCCAGCTCTTGACATGAAGATGAATTACCAGGTAAGGGTTAGTGTATTTGATATGAAATACCTTTCAGAAGTAAAATTCAACCAGGTTTCCAGGAACTCTGCTTGGCAATATTTCCTAATTAAAATATCTCTCCCCTCTGGGAGGCCATGCATTTCATTTGAGTTTTTTTCAATCAGAAATCAACTCAAATTTTGGTATAGCCCATGTGAGGAGTAATGGGATGTTGGAAGGCTAAAGGAGAGAATATGTAATTTCCCATTTTAAACAAATATGGCATGCTCCTTAAAAGGAAAATTCAGAATGTCTGGGAAATCAGGTTTGAATACTTGAAAAGCATTCATGTCCCAAATATGCTATGTCAAGGCACAAATGAAAGATTCCTTAGAAAACCTCCCCTATTAAATACCCACTTTTATTTATAACTTGGCTTAACTGTTATAGCTTTTGTTTTGGTAATTTGCTCTCTGTACCCAGAATTTTTCATGAACATGCATTCCCCCCCCACTGAAACCTTCTCTTCCTTCTCCCCCAAATCAGTTGAGGGACTGCAGAAGCAAATATCAACTTAAACTAATTACACATTTACACTTTGGGGTGGGAACTTTTTTTTTGAGAGAGTTGAGAGAAGCAAAGGGAACAAGAGGAAAAGAAGAAGAGGGAAGCAAGAGAGAAGGGGAAGGATGTTATTGGGTATGGCATGAAAAAAGAAGAGACAGAGAGAATAAGTGGTGGAAATAGGACAAAGGGGAAAGAGGGGGAGAGAAAGTAACAGAGAGAAAGTCAGGAATTAAAGCTAATGATTCCTGTTTATTTAACTCCTGCTCCCTACAGCCTCTACTCCCCAGTTCTAGCAAGGAAATTTCTGATCCCATTCCTATCCTTTAAATGACAAAAATATGACCCTTGCCAACATACGCGTCCAAAGTACAAAGAGCATATAATTGCATCCCAATTAGTCCCATGAGTCTCGACTAGGGTGCCATCTGAGCCTTATGACTGCTGCTATTGCCACCAGTTCTCCTTCCCCCATTCCAACAACAAAACTACCTACTAAGAATTTTTTCTTTGTTTCTGCCTCTCTGTCTCTCTTTCTCTGCCTCCTACTCTCTCTTCCTCTTTTCTTCTCCCCTTTCTCTCCCACTCTCCCTCTGCCTCTCTTACTATTTGTCTTTGTCACTCTCAAACACACACACATACACAACTGTTGCTTTCGAATACCTTTCTTAAAAAAAAAAACCGTCTGAATTATTTTATCCTCATTTCATCAATAAAGAACCTGAGGCTCAGAGTGATTGCTTGTCTAAGGTCACTTGGAGAACAAGTATCATAGCCAACACTCATATCTGGTTTTCTGACCATAAGTGCAATCAAAATTTTCTTCCCAATTACTGCTCTATCATTGTCATTGAAAAACTGTATAATTAAGCCCAGAGTTTTGTTTCAGAGCTTTTACACAAACTGTTGGAATTATTTGCTCTGTTTTATTCTTTTAGTGTAAACACAACCAAGGAAATACAATTTATAACTAATGGTAGGAATGAAAAATCTATATTCTAAAACTCTGTTCATTAGATCTATAATATAATCTCCCACCACTACACCTACCATCACTTATGAATGCTGAGTTCTCAGGCAGGCCAATCAATTTCTCTGAGCTTCAGTTCCTTGTCTGTAAATTGGGAATAATTATATGTTAACTCCCTGAAGAAAAGAGGCTAAATTCATGATTTCGTAAATCTTTCTAGCTCTATGATTCTACCCATGGAGCCCATATCATAATAATGGAAATGATAGTAACTAGCATTTATATAGCACTTTAAGGCTTGCAAAGCACTGTGCATATATCGTCCTATTTGATCTTTGCAACAACCTCATAAGGTAAATGCTATTATAAAGCTCATTGCAAATGAGGAAGTTGAGGTTGAAGGAGTTATATGATTTGCGCAGAGTCATATAGCTAATGAATTTGGGTCTTCCTGACTTCAAGTTCAACACTCTTCTTTTTGCACCACCTGCCATAGCAATGGCAGTAATAGTAATGAAGTGTCACAAAAATGTTTCTGCAGTTTTCAGGTTAAAAAAGAAAAAAAAAGTCCTGCTTATTTTGAATTCCTTTCTTCATAGCAGGTTGTTATAACTAGATTCTATTTAAAATTGGCAAATGTATAGGGCTTTAGTATTTGAAATATACTTTATATCATTATGTCTTTTGATCCTCACAACAATGATGATAGATAGTTACTTTACTTATTATTATTGCCATTTTATAGATGAAGAGACAAAGGGTCAGAGAAGTTAAGTGATTTGCCCATGAACACCCAGCTACTAATAGTCTGAATGGCTATTCATACACCACTATTTCTGACTCTAGATCCAGTGGTCTTTCCACACTGGCATGCTGCCTTCACCAGCTATATGCTGTGTGCCAAGTTTAAATGATAACCTGATAAACTAATTGTCTATATTATGTGACTAGAGAATCTCAGGGTGGGAAGGGACCCAAGAAGAGATCATTCAGAATAACCTGTAACTGAATAGAAATCCCCTCTATAATACCCCAAATTCCCTTTGACTTCCAACAAGGAAGAGCCTATTACTTCCAAAGTCAGTATATTCCCCTTTTAGACTGTTCCATTGATCAGAAATATTTTACTTAGTATTTTAGTTTCTGTTCTTCATGGTTTTCATTATTAAGCATTTCATAAGAGTTCTGTCACTTTATTTTTTTTTAATCAAAATCCCCTGGGAATATATTTAGCCTGCTTTCTTTCTTCCCTTCTCTTGAACCCATGTCTTACAATTACAAAGCTAGTACTCTTTCCACTCTAATTTATAGGTCACTGTACCTTAGAAGGTCTTTGTGATGAAAATGTTCTCTAACTTAGAGTCTTAGAAAGCTTCTTAGAGCACTAGGTGTTAGATGACTTGCTCAAGGTCCCATACCCTTTATGTGTTAGAGGTTGGACTTGAACCTAGGACCTCCTGTTCTAAGGCTAGATTTGTAAACACTATACCAGAAGTGTCAAACATGAGGCTTTTGGGTGGTGCATTGTGGCCCACAGCACTCCCAAGTGTGACCCAAACTAGATTAAAATGTAAGGGAAATTTTAACACAACAAATAAAAATAGAATAGAACAGAAGTAATGTTAATATGTAGGTTTTTAAGTCAATATGCATCTATAGGAATCCTTGTGTAATGACTCTCTTTACCCACCAGCTTCATTTCTATTTGAGTTTCATACCACTGAAAACATGATACTGCCTTCATCAACACTGTGAATAGTACACCTCAAATCCAGCATTCTCTTTTAGTGTTCTGTTGATGCAAACCATGGGACCTAATGGCTTAATGAGTATTAATATCCTAGGCAACTTTCTATGACTGTAAATTACTGAGAAAGGCCCTACCTGCTTAGTAGAGGAAGTTTCCTCATTAGGGACTTCCATGGGCCAATTAAATCACAGGTCCAGTGCTAATCATTATTTGATGTTAAATTGCTATATAACCAGAAGCATGTAAATTTTCAAACAGGGCCAGCAAATTCCAGGAATATAGGGCTGCTGGATAGAATATATGGCAACAAAGCTTCAGAGGACTGGGAACATGGTGCAGCATTCCATTGGAGATCAAAAGTTAGGGCTTCAGTGGAGGAAGAACTGAGATTGAGAATCTTTGCTTCTTCCATATTTAGGTAAATTGCATACTTTGGAAAAGGGTGAACTTTTCTCTAGAACATTAATCTATTCCCAACCCCACAGGTAACTGTTTCCTTTCATGCTAATCAGCTTCATTGTGATTGCAATGAATGATCCTTTTTTTTTTCTTGCTAATTGCGCCACTGCGTGCTCCACTGGTGACTAGTTCAACTGGAAGCCTGAGGCAACCTTAGCTGGGGTGGTTCTGTGGTCAAGCATTCCTCAGATTTCTGCCTATGAATTGGATTTTTAAGTGAGGGAGGGCTGTGCAAAGTCACAAGCCTCTCTTTCTCCTCAGGAACCAACTAGGTCCAGGAACAGGATATGGATCAGGACAACTGAAGATGACTCAGGATGCAGTGGGGAACCTCGTCCTTTTCAAGCCAAGGTTTTTAAAAGGTCTCAGTTTGTTTGAGGCAATGCCTATTCACTGACTAAGGCTTAATAAGAAAGGAGGCAAAGAATGGCCTCTTTAAAAAAATAAAAAAATAGAAATGTGAGAGGAAAACCTTCAGGGTTTCTGGCCAAAACTGAAACAATTGTTTTACATTCATTCTGAACCAATCAGGGCCCTGAAGTCATGGTCTTCTTCCTGAACAAAAGCCAGCAGCAGCAGCATATGAATGCAATGGAGATAATTAGAAAATGAAACTACTGAGGATTTGGAGAAAATTGTAAAATACAGTTTCTTAACTAGCTTAAGGCCACGGGGTCTTTGGCCTGTGGCCCCAACAATTATTTGTTGTTGTTCAATCCTATATGACTCTCCCTGATTCCATTTGGAGTTTTCTTGGCAAGGCACAGGATACTGGAGTGGTTTGCCATTTCCATCTCCAGCTCATTTTACAGATGAAGAAACTGAGGCAAACACTGTTAAGTGACTTGACTAAGGTCACACAGCTATTAAGTGTCTGAAGTAAGATTTGAACTGAGGTCTCTCTGACTCCTGGCCCGGTGCTCTATCTACTGTGCCACCCAACCTCTAAAGGGCCTGTTTTTTTCCCATGGCAGAGCACTGCTCCATTATCATCATCCCCAACTACCATCTGGTCCCAATTTACTGGGGCACAATACTCACACACCACCTGGTTAGTCCAGCAGCTTCTTAAACTGTGGGTCACAACCCCAAATGGGATCACAAAACATTTGGCAACAGTAAAAGGTTTCTGAACACACACACCAACCAAAATTAATTCAAAATCAAACGCATGATGAATCCAAATTGTTTCTGGCAGCGCTTGCCCATGTTGCATGGTGCAACTTCACTGAAGTCTTGGTTCTGTACACAGGACAGGCTCACATTGCACTGTGCATGCCATCATGCCCACGCAGGGCCATGGAATAAAAAAAAAAGTTTAGGAAGCCCTGAGGTTAGTCAAAAGGGGGCAAAATACAGTCTTTGCCCTTAAGGAGCTCACAATCTAATGGGGGAGACAAAATGCAAACAACTATGTACAAAAAAGTTATTTTACAGAATAAATAGGAGATGATCACCAGAGGGAAGCACTGGAATTAAGAGGGATTGAAAAAGTCTTCCTGCAGAAGGTAGGATTTTAGCTGGGACTTGAAGGACATAAGGGACATCAGGCGGGAGAGCAACCAGGACACTGGGGACAGCCAGAAAAAAAGTGCCTGGAGAGAAGTGATGGAGTGTCTTGTTTTAGGAATAGCAATTCAAAGTAAGGCACCTCATATCACTGGCCATAATGATGAGAAGCTTGAGCCTCACTGCCCTACCGAACTGAATTTGGCCCAGGTGCCAGAATTTACAGTTATGGCTTTTAGTATCTGTAGTACTATTTTTTTAAACTAGCAGAAGTAGTTTGTTCAACTGTTCTGTCCACATGTGTTTTCACTTTGAGAAGGAAGGTGTTTATACTCATCTTGCATATCATTCCTCCACACAGAATATAATTCTGAGTACTGGGGAAGAAAGAGAAAAATCTGTAAATTCAATCCCCTAATGAACTCGATAGAAATTTAAATTAATTTGATAAATAGTAATGAGATTGTTTTTGAAGCCAGATTTATTACTAGCACAAGTCTCTGAAGCTTAGCATGAGAAAGCAACTTCAAAAGGGAATGAAGTAATAACCAGTGCAAATTCCCCTGGGCACTTGAGGGGGGAAGACAGAAAATGATGGAGAGGGTGAGGGAAGAGGGGAAAAAAAGAGTAGGGGAGGTAAGAGAGGGGGAGGGAGAATGAGAGGGAAGGAGCAGGGAGAGGGAAAGAAAGAGGGAGAAAAAGGAGAGAGAGGAGGAGGAGGAAAAGGGGAGAGAGAGAAAGAAAGAGAGAGAATTTTCTTCCTACTGATGCTATTAAGCCTGCCCAAAATTGCATAGTTTGCTTCTCTCCCCCACTCAAATTTTTCTTTTATGTACTCTGATGCATCTGACAAATTCCTTTTAGATGCTAGTGGTAGTATAGTGCTTCTTCCTCCATAAGCATAAATTCCCTAGAGTCATGTATGGCTGTTATTCTGTGTTAAGTAAATTCAGCTGCTAAGCTAAAGCACCACAGTCCTCTAAAATAGACGATGCCATGCTCGTTATCCGAGTTAGAGTGCTGTAGTTGTTTCATGTGTCTGAGAAAGTGTCTCCCCTGCCAGGCATGATATGGATTCAGAAATAAGTGCCAGGTTCATATGCCCTGGAGGTACATACTGATGCCCTCCACTCTTAGCACCAGGGAAGCAGGAGAGCAATGTATGCCAGGCTGTCCCACAGAATATCTCATTAGCACAAAGGTCTGTGGGCAGATTGCACCAACTTAGGCCTGTCCTATATTTGTACAGTGTTTTCATTCCAGTGGTGCAGTATGCGCTGCAAAACCTCATTATGTCGGACTCATAAAATAATCTTGTTTCTGTAGATCCACACTATGTCCCCTTCTCCAACCTCCTTGGTTCTAGTGAACCATGTAATTAGCTAACCCAGCTCTGCTGAAATGACAGGTGGCAATATTTCTTTAATTAGTATCTTCTTCTCAGTGTTATTCAAGTAGCTATCCATGTAATTATGAAGGCTTGATGAAAAGGAAAAATGGTGGTAGAGGTGTGGGGGGAGAGGAGAACAGGACCAGAGAAGAGAGGAAAAGAGAAGAGAGGAGAGGAAATGTTTATTGCAGAAGGCTGTTAAGTGAAGAGTATATTACCATCTTGAGATTCTAATGGGAACCTAAAAAGGAGAAACTGAAAAGTTGACAAAAGAGGTGAATTTTTTCTATGGGGCTCAAGATGGAATTTAAAGGGTAAAAGCCCTTTCACTTTAATTTTTATCTTTTAGTTCAACTGCAAACTAATCCTAGGCCTCAGGGTAAAAGATAGTGGCCTGTGGCCTGTACTTCTGTCCATTTTCTAAGGTTAGGACCATGCAAACTGAAAGGCAGAGATATCAGAGCCCAATTCATTAATGAAAGTCACATGACAATCAGCCTGTGACATATCACCCCAAAGACCCATTGAGAACCAGTGGCTTTTTCATATCTCTCTTTTACCAAAAGTTAATTTGTTATGTTGCCAAGGCTTTCTGGGATGAAAATTCAGTGGTGTGCAGATTGCTCACTGCTGGAGGGAAAAAGCAAAGACTTGAAGTATAGAGTGTTAATGGAAACTTAGGTAGTAAGGAAGGATAATTTTTCAACTGTGCTGTAAATTTAGAGTTTTCCAAAGAAGCTCAAGATTATTAAAGCAAAGAGCAGATGGAAACATTACACAAAAAATCCCCCTCCTAGTAACATCTTCCAATCTCATTTTCTGATTTTATAATCATCTACATGAAGCCTTTCCTGATCAACTAACTGCTAGCCCCCACTCCCAAACTACCTTATTTTTAGCTACCATGTGTACATACATATAACTGCATATTTATGTGGTATATGTTTTTATATGTACTTGATTTCTCCCTCATTAGATTTTTTTTTGGCTAGGCAATGGGGTTAAGTGACTTGCTCATAGTCACATAGCTAGTAAGTGTTATGTGTCTGAGGCTGGATTTGAACTCCTGAATCCAGGGCCAGTGCTCTATCCACTGTGCCGCCTGGCTGCCCCTTCCCCCATTAGATTGTCAGCCCATGTTGAATAGTGATTGTCTCATTCCATGTACTTATATACACTGCTCCTAAAATAGTGCCTGGTATAAAGTAGGACCTTAATAAATACTTGTTGACTGACTGGTTGATCAATTACCTTGAAAAAGACATAAAAATATGAGGGTGGTTGTTGTTGTTGTTGTTTTATGAGACCTGTCTTCACAAATTTAAAAAAAAAAAGGTACTGGCAATTTAAAGACATTTACCAACAAGTACCTCATGTGTTTTAAAATGTCTTGTGTTAACAGGACTTTACTGAAAAGGCCAGAGACAAAGTGCCAGTAATCAAGTAGGCATTTAATCAATTACTTTCATTATAAGGAACAGATTTGCAAATCGGGAATTCTGATGAATTCCACCTTGCTGAAGTGAAGACAGAGATTATATACATAAATAATAATGGGAAGGAAAAGGGGAAGGTGGATCACAAACAATCATTCCTAGGGCCAGTGTGGTTTCCCACTGATCAGCCCAAAAATCTCACAATCAATAAGGTATGGGTACCCTGAGGTTCTGTGGGAGCAGCATTGTTCAAGTCTTTGGGGGTTATTACTTTGTGGGTCATAGGACAGTGACGGGAACAGGTTCTACAGTCTTTGGTTCACTTCACTGAAGGTGCACAGGCACAAGGATGCCAGTGACTGTGTGTGTTGTCAAAATTTTGATTGATCATGTCAAGCTGCATTGTAAGTCTGACTCAAGCTAGGAAAGGCAATTCTAAAAATCTAATGTATTAGTATATTCATTACACATATATCAGTTATGAAAATCATAATTTTGATGTGGTTTGGGATTGCTGGGAACCCCGATGACATGGTTTGGGGTTGCTGGGAACCCCAAAATGTCAGGGTAGAGGGTGCTGGCTGCCTGGAAAGAATTCATGCATTCAAACCTTTTTCCAGTCAAGCGACAAGATTTATGGTAATGTCAATAGGAATGGGCTAGATTACTAGTGAATCTGCAACTTACTGGGGGTGAAACTGATAGTACATACAAAAAAGGGACAGTGAAAAGATCTGGTTGGGATTAATGGGGTAAACAGCCCTGGGTAAGGCAGGTGCAATAGTGAAAGGAATAAAGTAGTCTGGGATGGTCCAAGAGCAACTAACTGTGAAAGGATTGTCAAGTATCTAGGTGGACCAGGGTGGGCCAGAGGCCTTGGGCAAGATGCCAGTGATCTGGTCTGCTGAAATGTATGAGAAAATTCAGGGAGTGCGTTGCTTTCAAAGACATGGTCTTTTCCTTTTAGAGTTCCAAGTCTCATCACCCCATCAATTCCACACTTGAAATCCACATGTGATAGTGAGTACTGAACCTAAGTCAGGAGACCTGAATTCTGTTCCCACTTACTGTATATATATCTATATATGTATGTCATATTTTCTTGCTCAAACAAGTCATTAACTTCCTTCTCCAATCTGTAAAATGGAAAAGTTGAACTATTCTCTAAAATCTCTTCCATTTCTAAATCCTGTGAATGAACTGGTTTAAATAACAGCTCTGAAATTGATAGTGTTTGACAAATTATTTGGCAAATAATTATTAAATAATTAATCTATAATTATATAATATATAACATAATAATGTCAAATTGTTAAGTAATTGACAAATTATCTCTGAGACTCCTCTGTAGAATGGAGTATAACTAACTTACTAACCTAATAAAAGTTGTGAAGATCAAATGAAATCACTTCTGTGTTTTGTAACTTCTAAAGCATTATAGAGAGGTTAGTTATTGATTTGTTCTATTGTTATGAATTCTAAGATCACTCATGGTATTAAGAGCTTAAAAGAAAAAAATCATGTTTTTGGATTTCTATTTTCTGAGGAAAACTTTCTTTCACCAGCTCCCTACTAGGAAGATTTAGAGTAAAGCCCGCCTCTGACATATACTGACTGTGTAATCCTGGTCAAATCACATCCTATCTCAATGTCTGTAGGCACCTCTGTAAAACTGTGAATTGCAAAGCAGGTGCTGACTTGCATTAGTAGAAGGAGTTTCCTTTCCAGAAGCTCTCAATTTAAAAAAAAATCAAAAGTCTAGTGAAAAACAAAATTCTCCATTGACCAGCAGTCCAAATTTGCACAACTTTGTACAAAGCACTGTGCTAGCCTCTGGCATTACAAAAACAAAATTATAATAGTCCCTGCTCTAAAGGAGTTTCCATTCTGCAAGAGTATAGAATATGAACATAGATAAATAAATGACAGGATTCAGAGTGAAGAGAGCAAAGGAAAGATGAGACTAAAAGTTCTAGGAATATTTGTGGAGGTAGAGATCAATAAATAGTAGTTGAGCAGATCAAGTAAGAAGGATCACAGGATTAGAGCTAGAGGGAATTTTTCAAAGCATTTTACCCAGCCCCCTCATCTTAAGGAAACTGAGGCACTGAGAGGAAAAGTAATTTGCTCAAAGTCACATGGAAGAGAAATGGAAAAACAGATTTGAACTCAGGTCCTCTGACTACAAATCTAGTATTTATCTTACTAGTTGCCTAATGCCTGCCTAAGTAATGTAGTACCTGAGCTGAAGAACTTTTATCAGCTGATTGAAGAAAAAGCTTCTGAAAGGTTGAGATGATGGCATGTAAATGTGAGTGATGCGGTCTAGGGGTTAGGGGTCCTGGCACCCCAAAATCACTATACCTAGGTCCTGCCCGAAAGAATTCGACCCAAGCCTTCTTGCAGCCAAAAGCAAAGTTTATTGAAGATTTGCCATATTAGCTAGACTCTTAAGGAGCCTGACCATCTATGAGCTATTGGCTAGATTGTAAAAATCTGAGCATCTTAATGGAGACAAAATGGAGCTTATATACAGAATGACCTTGGGAGAGTGGCCAAGTAGTCCATGAGGTAATAGAATTCCCACAGGTGGAAAATGGAGCCTAGGTGGGACCAAGGGTGGGAAATGGCCTGGGGCCATAGGGAGGCAAAACAATGGAGGGGAGATTGGGTGTGGTCACAATGAAAGACCAGCTGATGGGACCATAGCCTCAGGGGAACGCCAGAGATTTGGCCAAGTGGGAAAGTCCAGGGTCCATGAGGTAATAGAATTACCAAGGGTGGGAAATGCTCTGGGGCCAGAGGTTTTCCTTTCTGGGGCTCAGATTCCAACCCCATCATGAGGAAGGAATAAATCACATGTCCAATTTGGTCAAAACATGTAAAGGGTAAAAATTAATTATTTGGCTTTTGTTTTTGCGGTATCCATCTTTCCTGTCTTAGTCTATGTAAAGACTATAGGCCCAGAGTTCAGGCTTTGCTCTGTCAGTAAATGTACCCAGTTCTGGATTAAAGCAGAAAAGATTCATGTACTAGGAGAGCCTGGTACCAGTGAGAGTGCATTTAGGCTTTTCTCACACAGTTTGGCTCATTATGCACCTACCTAAGAGCCTAAGCACATCTAAGGGCAGCTAGGTGGCACAGTAAATAGAGGACCTGCCAGGACTGGAATCAGGAAGACTCTTCCTGAGTTCAAATCTGTCCTCCATCACTTATTTAGCTGAATGATCCTGGGCAAGTTACTTAGCCCTGTTTACCTCATTTTCCTTATCTGTAAAATGAGCTAGAAAAGTGGCAAACCACTCCAGTATCTTTGCCAAGAAAACCCCAAATAGGGTTACAAAAAGTCGGACAAGACTGAGCAACAACAAAAAAATTCAGGGGAAAATCTTTTAAAATTTTGATTTGGCTCACAACGAGGACCTCCCCAAAAGGAATTAACCAGGTCCCTTCTAGAAAAGTACTTAAGGTGCAAAGTAGATCCAGTATAAGACAGCTTTTTATTTCTTCCACCACAAAGGAAATGCTTAAAATACATAAAAATCATAAGCACACATTGACAAAGACTTAAAACATGAAATAGTAACCCATAATTCCTACACATTCTCCAGGAGGGTAATACTGAAAACATGAAAATACGAAGGCAGTTAGAGGCAGCAACTGAAAGCAATGGATAGAATGCTGGTCTTTGAGTTAGGAAGATGGGAGCTTAAATCCATCATCAAAAACTTACTAAGTCTATGACCTTGGGCAAGTAACTTGATCTCTTTTTTGCCTCAGTTTTCTCCACTGAAAATGAGGATGATAATAGCACCTCCCTGCCGGAGTTGTTATGAGGAGCAAATGAGATAAAATTTGTAAAGCACTTAGCACAGTGCTTGGTACAAAGTAAATGATACATAGATAGATACAGACATAGATATGCTTACTATTATTGTAAAACATTTTGTGAGACTACTGAACTTTCACCTGGAAACCGTACTGTCTAAGCAAGATCTGATTCCTGACCAGTTTGTTGTATGTTGCTCATTCTCCTATCAGGAGCGATGTTCTTCTCTGAGAAGATATAGTTACAGGGAACACCTACTGAGGAGCCCAGAAATTGCCAAACCAGGCTCAAAAAGTTCATCTCTTAGGATCACTTGTGTTTAAGGAAAGAAGTACAAAGCAAAAAAGGCCACCACAGTTTTAAGATTCATTCTTAGGCACACCAGATAGCATAGGCTCCCATTGTGATATGAAAGCCATAACTATATCTGCTAGGCCAGGAGAGATATGTCTTCTAGTACCTCCTGGAGATCAGGTAGAGACTCATAAAGTCCTAACACATTTGACAGGTGGGAAGATTGAGAACCATAGAAGAAATTTTCTTCTTCTATTAACCTACCAAATGCTTGAATCCTTTCCACATTACCCTCTCCTTCTTCCCCTCCCACTACACACACACACACACAATACACAAAAATACAGACATACCATTATAAGGGCTGAGACCAAAAAGGAGATTGCTTTATCCGAAAGGACAGGTTCACAGGGAATTGGATGAAAAGGTAGTTGCATCATCCCAATGTACAAGTCCTTCATCAATGAGCTAGAGCTCACATTTCTGGGTACAGATCAGGAAGACTCCCATGATTATCCCCTTTACACATGTCCAAATGTTTATTTGTATATTTTCACCTGAAGTTTTCAGGTAGCAGAGTTTTTATGCCCAAGATATACCAAACTATTAGTATCTAGGATTCCATGTGTGCAGCTTCTGAAGTTTTTTTTTCTAATTTCTTTTAAAAAGAAAATACAATTTCTTTTCTAGGGAAGGTTTCTTAGCTAAATTTAAAGATTGGCTAAATTATATTATAATGAGTATTTTTTTTACATTTTTAAGAAAGGGAGTATTGGGTCCTTTAAAAATTAGAGGCTATTTTGGGAGAAGTGGGAATCAAGCCAAATTGTACTATTCATTTCCTGTCCTCCTTCTCACTTTTCACCTATTGAATTCTTATGCATCTTTTAAAACTCACTTTAAATGCTGCATGTTCCAGGAAGCTTTCCCTGATCTTCTCAGTTGGTAATGACTTTTTTTCCCATCAGCATTCCCTTAGCATATTATTTACACCTCTCTAATGTACTTAACATGTATTGTCTTATATTATCATTTTTTTCCTTCATATACATGGCATATCTTCCTAGTAAACAAAAATAAGTACAGGGTCTTACCTGAGCATTGTCTCTATTTCAGGGCCCAGTACAATGCTCTGAACTTTTTATGTGTTTGTTAATAATTTTTTTGTTGAATAGAGAATAATATTTTTTATTATAATTGATCAAGGAGAAGGGCAATGAGGACTTAGCCAACTTTGTCTTCAGTTTTTCATTTCTCTTTGAAAGAGGGAATCCTTCTCTAACTGGGAAAAAGTTACATGACAGACAACTTTCTCTATTCTACCTTAAACTAAGTATCACAGAGCACAGTCAATTCCTTCCTCAAACAAAGAAACAGAGAGGGACTAGGGACTTGATGAAAGCTGAACTAGCAGAGTTAGAAAGTTTGGGTCATCAACAGTTAAAGAGTGGAGTAGAAGAAGGAAAACTATAGCTTTAAGAACTAGGAATCTATAGGCAAAGGTGAAAATACAGGAGAGAAAGTCTGTGTCACAGTATACCTATCTCATCCCTGGTTTAAAAAAAAACCCTCAAGTTTGCTAATCTTACTGGCAGAACTCAGGGAAGATATAAGTATGCACACTGAACTCCAGTTTTCCAATTTACTTTTCTGATCTAGATGTCTTTGTTCTTCTGTGGCAATTTAAAATAGGCACACAAAGAATTGAGATCATTCTGTCATCACAAAAGTGAGAAGAAGCCACAGAAGAGATTATTTCCAAATAATATTAGCATCAGTCACAATATTAGTCAGCTTGTTTCATCTTAAGACATCAGTCTTTTTCAGTACTTCCTTCCTACTCTTGCCCCTATATTATTAATAGAGATTCTCTTGACCACTCACAGAAATCCTGGGTTCCTACTTTTTTGGCCCTAGCCTCAAACATTTTTATTTCTTACATTTTTAGACTGTCATCTGGTTAGCTCTAATTTTGTAGGTTGTTTGCTCCAGCTCTATCAGTCCTATAAAGCCCCTTTTGTGTTAACAGAGAAAGAGGCTTATGGTTAAATCTAGGAAAACTGGTCTCATGGGATCCCTTTTATCTTCTCCCTGAAGTGCTGATTTTTTTTTTTACAGCAAACACTGACTCAGGACATAAAAAAAAAAATCAGTGTTATATTTATATCTAGAGACAAAACCTCTTATAAAAGTGTAGAAAGCAAATAAACAGGATGTATGAAAAGCAAGAAACTCAATGTTGGTTTGCCAGTCAGCAATGAGGAAGTAGATATGGGAAAGTTAGTAGACAATAGATACATTCCCCAGGTCTCCCAGCATATCAAGGAAGATATATTTAGCCAAACAGCAAATTCTGTGGAGGTGGATTACTCTTCAAATAGGTCAGTGAGCACTGATGTCAAACTCAAATAGAAATATCCTTGTCAGCCACTTATTGACCTAGAAAACCACAAATTGCCATTATCTATGTTGTATTGTATTTTATTTATTTTGTTAAACATTTCCCAATTACATTTAAATCTGGTTCAGGCTCACTCCAGAAATTTTGCAGATCACGTGAGACCCTCCTGTTAAGAGCTAGATACCTCTGCTTTATGGTAGCAGTATCCTTCACTTGCAATTGGCTCACCACTAGGGTATATATAACCTCACAATTTTCTCCTCTCAGTTCAAAAGTTCCTGGGTTTCCTTGTGCTACATAGCTCTAGAATTCCAAGGTCCTTTCATTGCCTCCTTTCAAGTGGGAAAAAGCATGCTTCCGGTCAGTCTCCCTGCTGATAGGGGGCAACATATGCTTGAAATCTCACTTCCAAAACCTCTTGTAGATAATGACATTATTACTTGGTTTGATTCAAAAGCCTGAATGTTGACATCTTTTTTTTTTTATAAGCAACAAACTGCATTTAGACTTCCTATGCACTTCCATTAACATCTGGTACATGTTAAAATTTCTTAAGAGACTGGTTATTCAAAAACACAAAAAAACTTTTGTCCCATGTACAAAAAGAGAGCCCACTCTAAGTTTATGTTATCTCATCTCAACTAGGGCCTCAATGCAGCTAGTCAAACATGCTATTCCTTCTTAATTGATTCACTCACTCACTTTCCACAATTCCTGTCCCACACTTTGTAATTTCTCCTCAAGTTTCCCATGAAACCCTCTCCCCTCATACCATATCTCATACTTCATAAAAAATTAGGATCATTCATTCACCAAGAGTTCTCTCTTCTCTTCTTGTTTCACTTTACCTGGTGAAGTAGGTATCCCTACTATCCCCCTACCATCTCCTCCTTCCCTCGGATTTCAAATGAAAAGGTGGCCCTTTTCCTTACCATCTCTACAAGTGTTCTTGATCCTATCAGCTCCCAACTTATCTAGCAAATTTCCCTACTATGCTTTCTTCTCTCTTATCTTGATTCTTTATCTTTCTATTGGCTCTATCCCTGTCTGCACACATGTCCACATCTCCCCCATCCTTAAAAATTTACTTAATGCAACCATCCACATTAGTTATTATCCTATAGTTCTCCTTTATGGCTAATGTCCTGACTTCTGAATCTTCTGCACTATAGTTTCCAATTTCATCAATCACCTGAAACTTTCCATAGTAACCGTTGATTTCTTAATTGCCAAATCTAATGACTTTTTCTCAGTCCTGATCTTTCTTGACCTCTGAGTAGCATTTGACATTATTTACCTCCTTCTAGATACTCTTTCCATTCTAGACTGTTATGACATTGCTCTCTACTGGTTCTCCTTCAACCACTCCTTCTGTTCTTGTTTACCAGTTCTTCATGTCACTCAATGAGAATTGGTCATCCTATCCTTCACTTAACTGCATTTAGTAAAGAGAAACAATATCTATTGAACAAAACATTCCACAGTTGAACAGTTATGTTTACTACATATTACTACCTTAGGTTCATCCAGAATCTCCATCTTTGTAACATATTATTTTATTTGTTCTAATACAATTTGTTCTAAACTAACCTTCAATAAGAGTATAAAACAATTCTGCTTTATCTTCTGTATGACAGCCTTTCAAATCCTAGTAACCTTATGTCCTGCGCCAACATTCTCTTCACCAGCACAGTTCCAAACCAGCACAGTTTCTGTCTCAAGTCACTTGGAATTCTGGATGAATCTTTCTTGATTAACTGTAAGGACTGCCAAGACCATCAGAGAGGTTGGAATGGATGGATAGGGCTTCAAAGTTGGGAACCTAGAAGCACAAGAAGGTGCTGAGACTATGTGTGTGTGTGTTATTGGGGGAGGAGAGAAGCAAGAAGGCATTGGAGACAGGAAGAAGACTTTCAGATAGAGAGGGATAAGATCATGGCATCTAACAGTAGATATTGGGACAGTATGGGAAATATGGGAGGAAGAGGTTGGAGCCCTCAGACATCCTCAGGGAGGAGGAGCCACTGTTCAGGCTTCTGGGGTGAAGGAGTCAGATGAACTTAGGGATGGTAGGGACAGACAGTAGGAAAGGGAAATTAGAATTAGAGGGCTTTAGGACTAACATTGCAAGTAGGAAGAGAAAAGAGGGTTAGAGGAAAAGCTCCTGAGGTGAAGCTATGACTTATTAGTAACTAAGGAAAGTGAGCTCTGGATGATAGGAAGTAAGAAGACAAAAAAAGTTGGGACTTAAATTAAATGGTACCTTCTGTCTCTGAGATTTGAAGTATTTGAGAACAATACTGTGAAGAGTGAGTTAGTATTGATCAACAAAAGTTCATCAGATTTAGCAATCATTGGGAACTTTTCAGAATTCAGATATCTAAGTATATAGGGAAGAGATGGGGACAGCTTGTGTCCTCTGCTCTTCTTAGGAATTTGGCAGTGAAAGAAGAGCAATATAGAATGATAGCCTGAAGTAATAACAGGGTTTTGGGATCAAAGTTTTTTTTTTGTTATTGTTGTTTCAGTTTTTTTTTTTTTTTGAGAATAGGGTATAATGCTGCATGTTTTCAGGAATTTTAGAATAGTACTGTAATCTATGTGGGGACAGGGTTCTGTTTATTGATGTCAAATTATAAGACATCAAATTGACACAATAAGAATTGGGGAGGAATCACAGGTCAACACCTTGGAAGGTGAAGTCTAGAAGGGTAGGAGTACCTTCATATCATTACTGAAAATTCAATACATCTGGGAAAGTTGGACTCTAGTTTCTCCTTTTATCTAGAGCTGCTATGGATCCAGCACCCTGGATGTCTCCCACCCAAGCTGAGGTCTAGAGAGAGGCTTAGAGATGGGAAGGACTATGACTCCCAATATAATCATGTGCAGAGAGGATGAGATGGGTATCTGATGATCCAATGGGGAAAGTGAAAGTCTGATGAGTGATCCAAATCACAGAGGAGGAAGGGAGACGCTGCAGCAACAGGATTCTTTACAGATTGCTGGTCTGGGACTTCTTGCACTGTAGATAAAGAGGCAAGGTATGGAAAACTATCTACCTTCTACTTCCAACACTTAATCACAGCAGGGGCACCAGTGAATCTTATTGGCATTGAAGGTAGCTGCCATAAATTCCCACCCCTTTTTTTGCCTCAATATCCAATAGCTTTATCTCTCCAGTGGGCTTCCCCAACAAGCAGGAAGAGTAGAGTATCTCTTTCTTCTTCCCCTCCCTGACATCACTGTTCCCAGCCCTACTGATTTTGAGTCTCAGTGAAGGTTTCTAGCCAACTACTACCCTTGGCTATTGCTGTGCCTCGGTATCTACAATCAGGTTAGGTAGGCTGTGTGCATGCCTATAGATAAAGATGTTAGTGATGGAAGGGAGAAGGTGGCTATCCTTCCTTCCATGCCTACAATGATGGGACCCCTCCACTGAGTTACAAACTGTTTCTAGTTTCTAAGAAAAAAACTGTTTAAAAAAGGAAGATGGTCCTATCTTTTTTTTTCTTTCATAGCCAAATTCTGAGAAAGAGTCATCTATACTCTGTGCTTCCACTTCCTCTTCTCCCTTTCAACTATGCACTCTTTATAGTCTAGCTTCTAGCCAGAGCAACTGAATTTGCTCCCTTAAATTTTACCAATGAACTCTTAATTACTATATCTAGTAGTATTTTCTGAATCCTCATTTTTCTCAGGTCTCATTCATGTTGACTTCTCTGAGTCTAACATTACTGACCATCCCTTCTTCCTAGACACTTCCTCCATTTAGGGCTTTATTTTTTTATTTTCTTTTTTATTATGAACATAATCAACATCAACAAAAATATTTCAATCGCTATCTGTGACTCAACTAATAGTAACTTGAAAATGGATGTTCCCACTTCTAATAACAGAACTGAAGAAGTAGGTACATTAAATATAAAGGATGCTTTGCTATCAAGAAGCTTTTGCATTTTGTCTTCTACTAGTTTAAATCCATTTTGGGTTCTATTTATACCTATCGTATAGACGAAAGAATGCAAGAAACAGAGTTCAAAGACCTGCAGCTTAGTCCTTATTCTGCTACTTATATAGCACAAATCATAGCCACTCTGAATGTCAGTATCCCCATCTATAAAATAGGACTTAAAGTAACACTTCCCTCATTGGATTATTATAAGACTCAAAGGAGTTGATGTATATAAAGAGTTTTGCAAATCTTAAAATATTATATAAATGTTGGCTATTGTTGTATGCAATAAAGAATTCCCCTTACTCCGGATAATGGTGTTGTTAGATAATACTTGTGGCTTCAAGTTGGAGTCATAAGATATATTATGAATGAGGAAAGACCTCATCTTTCTGTAACTTCACGCCCCCTTTACTTCATGAACTATACTTTCTACTAATTTCACCATGATTAAACTTTGAATTTTACCAAGGAGTCAACCTTTTTTTATTTCTTTATAAAACTACTTATAGCAACAGTCTGTGGGGCCATTACTATATAATAAAGTGATCATTTCTACTAGTAACTGTAATATAAAGTGAGTCACAATATAGAAAAAAGTAGTATGAATGTTGTAAACAGTAATACAAAATAGAATTTTATTTAGCAGGATGCAAGTAACAATCTTAGCTATTTTGAGCTATTCAGGAATGGCAGACTACAGTGATTTCTGCAAGAAATCATTATGATTGAGCTGGATTTATACCAGGGATGCAAGAATGGTTCAATATTAGGAAAACAGTCAATAATATTAATCAAATAAAAACCAAAACATCCAAAGCCACATGATCATCTCAATGAAAAAGCCTTTTATGCTAAAAAAAAAAAAAAGCCCTTGGGGGCAGCTTCCTGGCACAGTGGATAGAGCACTGGCTCTGGAGTCAGGAGGACCTGAGTTCAAATCTGGTCTCAGACCAGACACTTGACACTTACTAGCTGTGTGACCCTGGGCAAGTCACTTAATCCCAATTGCCTTAAAAAAAAAAAAGGAATACAAGTATAGGCATAGAGAAACCCTTTTTAAATATCATATAAAGCAACTGTCTAAAACCAAAATCAATCATCACATCCAGTGGCAATACACTAGAACTTTTTCCAATGAATACAGGAGTGAAGCAAGAATGCCCACTTTCCCCATTAATATGTGATGTAGATCTGAAAATGCTAGCAATATCAATAAGGTCAGAGGCAAGAATTAAAGGAATAAATATAGATAAAGAAGAAATTAAACTATCCCTGTTTGTTGATGATGTGATGGTTTACTTGGAAAACCCTAGAGAATCAGCAAAAATACTAATGAAGACAATAGCTTCAGCAAAGTTACAGGCTACAAAATAAAGTCTCAGATATCGACAGCATTCCTATATAATAATAACAAAACATAAGAAAAACAAAAGGGGAAATCCCATTCCAAATACCTACAAAAGGTATAAAATATCTGGGGATTAATTTCCCAAAACATACAAAAGACTTTTATGGATTTAGTTATAAAGCCCTCTTTAAATAAATAAAGAATAACCTAAATAGCTAGAGAAATATTCAGTGCTTATGGCCAGGCCATGCAAATATTATAAAAATGAAAATATAACCAAAATTAATTTACACTTTTAATGGTATACCAATCAAATTACCAAAGGGATACTTTACAGAGCTTGATAAAATAATAACAAAATTCATTTGGAAAAACAAAAGATCTAGAATATCAAGGGAAATGATGATAAGAAGTAAGGATGAAAAGGTAATAGCACTTTCAGACCTCAATTATATTATAAAGCTACAGTCAACAAAAAACATCTGGTACTGATGATTAAAGGAGAGAGACACAGAGAGAGAGAGAGAGAGAGAGAAGAAGGGAGGGAGGGAGAGAGAGAGAAACCAACTGAAGAGACTAGGCAAGAAAGAATCAGAAACAGTAGAACTGAATAATGCAGTGTTTGATAAAGTAGAAAACACAAGTTACCTAGGGAAAAAACTCCATATTTGATTTAAAAAAACTGCTGGGAAAACTAGAAAGCAGTCTGACAGAAAATAGGCTTAGGCCCATACCTTATACAATATTCCATGATACATTCTGAATGGATACAAGACCTTAATATTAAAGACCATACTATAAAAAAAATTAGTCACTTTATTCATTTATTCATACCTCTCACAGGAATGAATTGAAGATACATTCTTAACCAAATGAGAGATAGAAGCAATTCCAAAAGATAAAATAGATAACCTTGATTCCTTGAAACTAAATTTCGACACGGACAACATTAATGCATTTAAGATAAGAAGGAAAATGTTCAAATGGGAAAAAGAATTCTTTGTATCAAATTTTTCTGATGAAAGTTTGGTATTCAAGATATATAAACCATATATGTATGTGTCTGTGTGTCTATGTGTCTGTATAATAGATATATGTAAATATATATCATTATATACACAAATAGCCATTCCCTAATAGATAAATGATCATCAGATATAAGCAGTGCAAAGTATTCACAACCACATGAAAAAATGCTCCCAAATACTAATAACAAGAGAAACGAAATTCAAAACAACCCTGAGGTTTCACATCACACCCTGTACATTTTCAAAAATGACAAAAAAATGACAATACTCTAAGTTGGAGGGTTGTGGAAATATGTGTACACTAATAGATTGTTGTGTGGTATACAACAGATGAGCTGTGAGGTGATACAATCATTTTGGAAAGCAATTTGGAATTATGCAAATAAAGTAACTCAAATGTCAATACTCTTTGAACTAGGCTTATTGATGAAATAAGCCATCCATTAGACATATCCCCATATAGTCAAAAATATTTATACTAGACTTTTCATAATACCTAAGAATTGGAAATAAAGTCAATGCCTCTCGATTGGGGAATAGCTAAACAAATTGTATTTCATGAATGTAATAAAGTACTACCATGCCATACTGTGTGTGATGAATACAGAGAAATATAGAAAGTATACTTTATATTATATAGAAAATATATTATATAGAAAGTATAGAAATCTATATAAACTGAGGCAGAATGAAGTAAGCAGAGCCAAGAAAACAATAAACACAGTAAGTACAACAATGGAAATGGAAAAAAGATACACCAAAAAAACAAATAAATGTACAAAATTATAAACATAAAGTGAGATTTGAATGAAACAATAGAAGACACTTATAACATATGCCTTCATGGTTCTCAAGTGTTATATGTTTTGGATGCACATGTTTTGGATTCTTTTGATATATCGGTCAGTTGTGCTGGCTTTTTTCTCTCTAAAAATATACTATTTGTCATATGGGATGGCTCTCGGGGAGAGGAATGGTGAGGGATACATGGGATACTATGATGATTTAAGAAACAGAAAATACCAAGGAAAAAAAAAAGAAAAGAAAGCATCTAAGCAGTGACTATATGACCACTTGGTCAGAGACTCCTGACATTTGGTAAGAAGTATGACTAAATTGCCTCTGAGAATGTATTCCACCCTAAATGTCCTATGACTCTTCAAACATTAGTATCATTTTGTTAGTTAAGAGATATCAACCAATCCTCTTCATACCCTATACTAGATTCCTTTGTGTCTGTGGCACACTGTAGAAATTCTACTGGGAATTTGGGAAGATTTCTGCTAAATTTTAATAAATCAATCTGCTTTTATAATTAAAAAAAAGAAATAGAAGCTAAAGTTAATGTCTAAGAAGGTTAATGGTAGTCACTCAATATTTGAATTACACTCGAAATGAGATGCTGCAAAATAGATTTTTTTTAAATCTCCCTGGACAAAAATAAAATAGCTCACCTTATCTCCTGTCGATTAGCTCACAACCTCTGCATACTTTTTAATTAAGTACTTATTTTAATAGAAAGGTAACTATATGAGGAAGAACACTGATTTCAGCTGTTTTATTACCATCAAGAATCAATATCTCAGTAGAATGAACAAGAACAATGAGATAGGGGTGGGATTAGAACAGAGGAAAGATGTCAGAGATGCCCTCCTTTTAATTTGTCTGGTCACAATGGAATAAGATCCACTAAGTACATCAAGATAAATTGTGCATTAGGCATTCGCAGGCAGAGGAAGCACAGTGAATGGTCAAAGTATGAAATTTGCCATCCTACTTCTGAGACGGTCCCTTCACTTTGCAGTGTCTCTTGAAGTTGTTAACTGTCTTATACTTTCTCTGCAAAATGAAGATATAGTCTGATTTTCTAATTATATTGAGATTAAGGCACATAATATAGAAGTCAGATCTCCCCAACAGATGTTGAGATATCTGAGAGGGCACATACTCAAAAGCTAGGAAAGCCCTTACCCCTGATCCATCATCTCAGTAAGGAGTTGGATAAACCAAGAAAGACCTGTTTCTGAAGCTCTTTATACTGATAGCTTTAAAATGTCTTTTCTTTTTACTTGTAACCTATGTGAGATAAAAAAAAAATTAGAGAAGGGTGGGGCAAGGACAGAGGTTTGCAGTTGTAAATCTGTGATTTTACTGGTGTGGAGGAAAATCTAGTGTACGTTCCTTCCACTGGTGCTAACCAGAAACCCCTCAGTGACTTATATTCCTAAAGAATCACCACTGAGAAGTTAAGTGACTTGCCCAGAGTCACATAGCCAATATATATCTGAGGAGGATTTGAATCTAATCTTCTTGAACTGCCTCTATCCAGTACATCAATGCTAGCAAACTCAAACACAATTGGGAGCCACTAATCCATACATAAGGATCCCTGTAAGTTGCATATTAGCTTAGTTTTAAAATGAAATATTATCTTTGATTTTTTTTGTATTTTTATTTATTTTGTTAAATATTTTCCAATTACTTTTAATCTGGATTAGGCTTCACTCTTAAATGTGATGTTTGACACTTCTGCAGTACATTGTCTTGCTTCTCGATGTTTCTGCATATAGGTGCTAAATGAGTTAATTATGTAGGCCTTTATCTATTGTTCTGTTGCCTTGTATAAATTCTGTGTCACATACTATTCCTTATGTCGTGCTATTCAATAAAGTCCAGACAATCTGTAAAATGATTTAACAGTTATTCTCTATTAAGTCTTGACAGAAGCTTAGTTAACATGGGAATAGAATGCCCATTTGACTTGCTTTTTGGCAAAATTGTCAACTGTTTTTCTATCTTCAATGGATAGTAATTGCTGAGATTTATATGCATGATCAAGCTTGCCATATTAGAAAGTGTTTTTCCTTCAGCATGTCATATTAAGTATTTTTGGAACCAAAAGTAGCATTAAATGATTTACATCCTAATTATATCTTTCATCTAGAAAGGGTAATACAGATCTTACTGAAATAAATATATATTGTCCATTTCATGACATTATACATGTAAGAGCACACTGAAATGTGTGACTTATCCTCTGATAGAAACTCAATGGTGTATAAATGTTTTCTCAGAATGGACTAGAGAAGTGTTAAGACACAGAGAATGGACATCTTTGGAAAGGCTTATCTGTGATGTATACTAGACAGACCACTTCACCTCTCAGTGTCCCAGTCAACTTTCTTGCTACAGAGTACTTGGCAATCTACATTGGTAGAAAGAGTTTCCTCACCAGGAAATTACCTACACTGATGAATTCATAGGCCCAGACCCAACGTTGCATGTAAATGGTACCTCATACCTCATGCATAAAAATGTATTTATGTGTACATATGTAAATGTATGCATATATTTCTAATATTGGCACATCAGAAAGTTCAGTGAGGATAAAATGTGTCCTAATAGCTACAGGGTCCATCAACATGCACCTTCATCTTGAATTCTAGAGTTAGAATATCCACAGGTCTTATGCCTTCTCTAGAATACAGGATGACTTAGTGAAACAACATGGGTCCAATAACAAAGCTTAAAATAGGGAGAAAGGTGATTGGAATCTCATTTCCTATTGTTAATCCATCTTGCTTGGAAAATTCCATAACCTATTATATACCTTGCTTCTATCCATCTAGAAAATGAAGGAAAACAATATATTTAAAGCAATTTATACAGTTGTTGCCCATGAAAAACAGAAGACTTAAAATTGATTATGAAGAAGTTCAGAAATGTAAAGTACCATGAAAATGCTAAATAAAGATATTCAATAACATAGTCTCTTGACCTTCAGGATAGAGTCCTATTTCTCATGCATCTCTAAGAAAAGCAGATATCATTTTAATGACTGAATGTGGGGATTGTTTATTAGGAAGTGCAAAAAAGTAAACCTAATCTTCAATTATGTTTCAGTTACGTAAAGATGACCACACGCTTTTTGTGATTTCTTAAACTACCAGGGACCATCTAGAGAATTCTTGGTTTCTCATATGCCTTAACTGATCTTGTTCAATGTAGACTTTCTTCCTATCCTAAAATGGTTTCCTTCTGTTTCAACCATTCCACTTGATAATGAACCTCTCAATGGACAATGACAAATTTCTGCAATGTATATTATTATACCACTAAATTAATTCTATTATGTATGATGAGACTAAAAAGTACTACCACATTGCAGGAAAATCAAATTATAGACTCATTTTTCTGAATCTTCTAAGAATAATCAACATACAAAGGCATGTCAGAGCTTTAATTGTACTGGAGCATTTCTCATACAGTAGTTTAGCACTAGTGAAACAAGAAATAGGTGATCTATATATAATCACCCAGTGAGTTATTATCAAACTAGTTCCTGTTATATGTGTGCATATATGTGCACATGCTAATTAATTCATAATGATTTGATGATGTCCAAAGAAAATAAGACCTTTGGGATAGACTCAAATAGAATCTAAAATCTTTGGATCATATCAGTTTTACATATACACCCAGGATAAAATTGAACAAACATTTATGTAGCATCTACTATATGGCTAAGTACTATGCTGGGAACAAAGGGAGATGCAAAGGCCAGCCCTTGCCTTCAAGGAGTTTACAATCCTTTAGAAGGAATTAGACATCCACAGATAATTACTAGGCTAGGTAGAATATATTAAGTACATAGGAGAGGTACAGATAAGTAGGAGAGGTTTAAGAAAGATATGGTTATTCACTTGTAGTTTGAGGCATCTGGAAAAGCTTGTAGAGGAGTATGAAGAGGCCTATTGAATGATGGAGGACAACTAGGTGGTACAATAGATAGAGTGCCAGGCCTGGAGTCTGGAAGACTCATCTTCCTGAGTTTAAATCTGGTCAGAGACACTTACTTCCTGTTTGACCCTGGGCAAACCACTGTTTGCTTCAGTTTCCTCATCTGTAAAATGATCTGGAGAAGGAAACAGCAAACTATTCAGGTATCTTTGCCAAGAAAACCCCAAATGGTGTCAAAAAGAGTCAGACGTGACTGAAAAATTGATAAATAATTAAGCTACAAATTAAATGATATTAGCTACAAATGTTGTAACACGAGCTTAATATTGACATTAGTGTCTTTAGGCTTTATTGATACAGAGTAATCTATTCCCCTCAGTTATTGTTGTTGCTGACTGCTTTCAGTCATGTCCAACTCTTCATGACCCCATTTTGGGTTTTCTTAGCAAAGATACTGCATGCTTTGCCATTTCCTTCTCTAGCTCATTTGCAGATGAGGAAACTGAGGCAAACAGGGTTAAGTGATTTCCCCAGAACAGTTAGTAAGTATCCAAGGCCAGATTTGAACTTAGGAAGAAGAGTCTTCTGACACCAGGCCCAGCACTCTATTCACTGCACCACGTATCTGCCCGCATTTCCCCAAAATAAAAGCAACCATAAGGGGCAGAGGAATAAAAAACAAAAGCTGCATATTCAACAGAAAGATTTCTGTAGGCTCTTTGGCTTCAGATGTAGCTGTCCTCCAAGATTCTGTCCTAGGCTTACTTGTCTTCTTTTGCCCCTGTCTCTTTCTTATCTCATATTTAAATGGTCTGAATTATTACCTCTCTACAACTGATGCCCAAACCTATCATTTTACCACAATCCTCTTACTGCTCCAGTTCCCTATTTCCAATCACTTGGTGCATATCTCCATCCAGGTGTTCTTTTAGTGCTCCCAACTCCATGTCTAAAGCAAGATGTATCATCTTCCCCTTTAAATCTTCCTCTTTCCCAGTCTTTTCTGGCTCTGTTTATGGTACCGAAGACATCTAATTCAATAATCCCACTTTTTTTAGTCGTGCACCTCTATCCTTAAATTTTTTGAGCAAATATATCTATATTTACTTATTTATAAATTATAAATACATATTACTCTACTAATAATTCTAGGTATTTTGAAACTTACAAAAATAGACATTTTAAAAGATTGAGTTAAAAGTAAAATAATATTTGATCCTAGAATTCAATAGGGAATCACTGAAATTTATTGAGTAGGGGAATGAAATGGTCACAGCTATGCTATAGGAAAATCACTTTGGCAGCTGTGTGGAGGATGGATTGGAGAGAGGAGAAATATGAGACAAAGCGAAAATTAGACTTGCAGTTCTGAGATGAGAGCCTAAATTACAATGGCAGACAAATGGATTAGAGAAAAGTTTGCAAGAGATGTTTTGTGGAGATGATACGATTTGGAAACAGATTCAATACGCGTTCCAAGCCTAGGTAACTGAAAGGATGGAGATGCACTCAACAAAAATAGGCAGGCGTATAAGAAGAATGAGTTGTACAGGTGCAGATGATATAATGTGTGGATCACAAGCAGTGGTGTGGTGGTAATTATTTAACAACCAACTCTCTGAGGGGAAAAATTGAACCTATAATACAATTTTAAGTTTAATCTGCATTATAAATATTTTCTCCATGACTTTCTTAATTCTAGATAATCAACAGAACAATGTCAAGCCCTATTTATAGCATTTTCCAATTTCTGAGGTGTAAATGCTCACACTGAAAATTTAACAGTCAGTTCTCCAGCCAGTAGCAGCTGGGTCCAGCACACTCATAAAAATCAAGGCCTGCTTCCTATTCTCTGTATTCCATCCTATATTTGGGTGATATATATATATATGTGTGTGTATATAGATATATATGTATATACACACACATATATATATAATATGAGTGTGTGGTGTATATATGTATGTATACATATATTATATGTGTATTGTGTATTATGTTTGTATAATACATTCTGTACATATATATGCCTATACATATATATGAATGAGTCTATATATACATATATGGGCCTCTCTGGCTATGTATGTATGTATGTATATATGTATGCATGTATGCATATATGTATACATAAAAAGGACCAGAGAGAGTCTTACTCACTGGTGACTGCCCTTAAATACAGAGCACACCCTCAATCACTAGATGTTCTGGGGGAAATCAGTGCTTTGGTGGGGAAGGGGATAGTTCCTTACAGAGTTGTTGCTCTGGCTGCCTGCATAGTGTTTAGGGAAAGTTATAAAACGGCCCGATGGGAACCAAACCAGGCACAGAAGGTAGGACATTGGGAACTTGCACAACAGATGGAGGGAGTCTATGGAGTGGGGTTATATTGGCGCGAGGGTGTGGTTATGTTGGAGACAAGCCCACCTAAGTGGCTATATGAGGAGGGTGAGATGTTACTCTTCTTCTCACTCTCTAATTTGTTAATCACACACCACTTGTGGGCCAGAGTCCCCAGTTTTGCAGAACACTGATTCAAGTCATTAGGCTCAGAACCTTCAAATCTTCTCTCTCCTTTTAAATCCTACTTATAATCAGTTGTCAAAGCCTGCAATACCTCTTGTAACTTACCTTCCTCCTTACTTCCACAGAAATGACTATATTCAGGCCCTTAATTTCTCTTACCTTGTCTACTGCAAAATAAAGTGCTTACTGGCCTTCCTATTCCTTGTCTGTCTACTGCACACTGTTACTCAGATTATTGTCCAAATGAAATGCAATGGTGCTTTCCGCTCCTTTACTTTAAAAACCTCTACTGACTCCCTATTGCGCATGAAGTAAAATATAAACTCTTGATCCTGGCATTCAAAACCCTCTATCTTCATGGTCTTTTTATGTTGGGTCACTTTCTATCTCCTATTCTTCCCTTGCTCTCTCCAGTCCCTATACTTTCTCTCATGTTGTCTCCCATTGTCTGAGTGAACTCCTCCTAACATAAGAACTGACTGTGATGTTATTTAATTCAATTCCACAAACATTTAACCTCCCTCCCTTCCTTCAAGGCCTAACTTAGATTCTCTTTTTTTCTACCATGAAGTCTTCTCTGATCTTTCTCCCTCCCACCCTGATCCCACAACTTTGAGGCAAATGTCTTCTTCCTCAAATTTCTCATATAGGCTTACCATTAGATCCCCTTTATTTTCATTTCACTCTTTTATATTATAATTTATTTGTATATTTGTATCCTTGTCCCCACAGGATCTGGAGATTCAATAAGCTCTAGAGATGAATAGGATCATAAAAATAAAGTCAAAGAGACCTTAGAAGTCATCTAGTCCAATTACTTTATTTTAAAGATGATGAAACTGAGACCCAGAAAGGTTAAGATAATCTGGTTGTAAGTTGGAGAACTAAGATTGACATTTAGATTCTGACTCCATATTCAGTATTTTTTCATATATGTAAATATATATTATGTGAAATATGGATTACATATATTTTATATAACATATTTCTGTGTGTATTACTATGTGAATATATATGCATTGGTGTATATACATACATGTATGTACAAGATATTCATATAAATATGTGTGTATATATGCATGCATATATATTTAAATATGTATAACAAGGAAATATAAATTGTATATAATGTATATTTCAAGAGAGAGATAAAGACAGAGAAAGACAGGCATTCAGAGATGGAAGGTGAGGGGAAGCTAAGTGACACAGTGCAAAGAGTTCTAAACTTGGAGTCAGAACCTGAGTTTGAAGTCTGCCTCCAACAAGTATCAGTTGTGTGATCCTGGACAGGTCATTTAATTTCTCTTATTTTCCATTTCCTCATCTGTAAAATGGGGAGAACAACAATCCCTACCTCACAGGGTTTTTGTGAGGATCAAATGAGAAATCGTATGTAAAGCCCTTTGCAGACTTTAAAGAATTATATAAATGCTAACTATACCTTGCAACCTCTCCTGCTTTTTGATAGAACATCATTCGTTTCTATCTTTGTATTCCCAAAGCCTAAATGTTTATTGAATTCAGAAGAAGAGAAAACATACTTTTATATACAGTAATTACGTATTATATATAATGAATGGTAAGATTTGTATATTTAGTGTATATGTCCCAGTTCGGTGCCCAGTGTCTGAATTTAATAGCAATAATTATGTTTTTCCAATTTATGCAATTTTCCAAACATTAATCTCTATAGGACAGCCAGAAAAAAAGTGATAGGAATATAGTTCAGATAATTTTTTTATCTTGATATGCTCACTTTAAATATGAAAATCCAGTTTACATCTGAGTCAGTATCATTTGAATCACCTATTAGTATTAACAAATGCATTGATACAATGAAAACACAGTTCCAAATTAATGTCATCTTAAATATGCCCTGTAAACCAGTTTACAACTTTGTCCACTGTGCCCACACAAATCCCTTACAGAAAAAAAAAAGAAAGAAACAGAAAAGAAAGATGTGTCAAAAGAATTGAAGTATACTGGGGGAAAATTTTTTTTAAACCATTTTAATTCCAGATTGTTTTACCAAAGGTCCATGGGTTGAAGTTTCTAGATAGAGCACAGATGCTACAAGCAAATAAAAGATTTTGTTTTACTTAATTTAAATATCAAAATAGGCACATCAGCCAAGGAGCTGAATTGTTGTTTACAGTTGTGCAGTTTGCAAATATCCCCAGGGGATTATTAAAAGACACGCACCAGTAACTGATATGCTCAGAAACAAAATTCTCAAATTCGTTCATTTACCATTTCCAAATCTGAAACTAAAGTTTGTTAGCTCTTCCTGACTTATTCAAGTGAAATTGTGGTTTGGTGTTGCATTGAATGATTAAATCCATGTAGATAAAAAGAAAATTTGTGGATTTCTGAAAGAGGAAGGAAAGGAAGGGGATAGAGTGACAGAGTTAAATGAGAATTTTCTAAAGGGTTTTGAAGAGATAAGGAAAAAATGTCAATCTAATAGTTCTGATTGCTTAGAATTGAAGAGAAAAACTTTTACTTTGATTTGAAAGAAGTTTTGAGAACATTTGTTTTAGAAGTAACAGATGTTAGCATTCTTTTGTGACTAGAATTGTAAGATTATCATACAACAACCTTACAGATCACACATGTGGAACCCAAAGTTTGCTATGTGTTTTTAAAATCCTCATCCACTTCAACAATCGTATATAGAGTACTTACTAGGCACAAGGGCAGCTAGGTGGTGCAATGAATAGAGTGCAAGGCCTTGTGTCAAGAAGACTCTTCTTTCTGATTTCAAATCTGACCTCAGACACCTACTAGTTGTGTGACTCTGGGCAAGTCACTTAACCCTGTTTGCCTCAGTTTCCTTGTCTTCAAAATGAGCAGGAGAAGGAAATGACAAGCCACTCCAGTATCTTTGCCAAGAAAACCCCAAATGAGGTCACAAATAGTCACACAAAACTGCAAAACAACTGAGCGAGATACATAGAATGGTGCTAGGTACTGGGGAAAGATACAGATAAAACACAAAAGACTTCATATTCTATTGGGAGGATCTTCTGACATCTTGTTATAGAAACTGAAGTCCTACTATATGCTTGTAATTTGGCTTTGTGTAATCTGTGATGACAGAAGTATGGTATTAAATCTTGTAGAATAGAAAAAAATGGTGGCCAGGCTTGGAGTCAGACTTGGGTTCAAGACCTAATTCCCACTTGAACAACTAACTTGCTTTGGACAAGTCACTTTCCCTAGCTGAGTTTAGATTTTTTTCTTTTGTTTTGTTTTTCCTCAGTAAAAGAAGAATGGGTTAAAACAAATTATCTTTAAGCTATCTTCAAGCTCTAGTAGTCAGTGATTCTATAAGGTAACTAACTTCGAATGTGTGTGTTTTGAAAATTGTCACCAAATATTTACCAAAATGAATGAATAAATAAAAAAGCATTTATTAACCCCTTACTATGTACCAGGTACTGTGCAAAGTAAAAAAGATGTTAATATGAGTAGGTAAGACAACCTTTGCCCTCAATGAATATTCTAATAGGCAGCTAAGTAGCACAGAGGATAGAGTGCTAGTGCTGAAGTCAAGAAGATCTGAATTCAAATTCAGCCTCAGACACCGCCTAGCTTGTATGACCTTGGGCAAGTCACTTATCCTCTATTTGTCTCAGTTTTCTCAAATGTAATATGAAGAAATTAATAGCACCTGTCTCCCAGGTATTTTGTGAAGCTCAAATGAGATAATAATTGTAAAGTGCTTAGCACAATGCATAGCACATAGCAAGCACTTAATAAATGCTTGTTTCCTTCCTTTATTTCCCTCTCCCTTCTACCCTTCCTTTCTAATGGTGAAGCCAACACATATAGAGGTTATTGGTGTTGAAAGAGGAATCAGAGGAATGGTGATTAGAGTTGCAAGGTCCTTAGTTTACAAGTCCTTATCAGGAATGATAATGCTAAATTGTTTACTGGAAATATATGTTAGATGAAATAGGCTTCTTGGGTAACAAGCTAAGTGGGAACAGGAATCCAAAGCTGAAGTTCCACAAGAAAAAAAAAACTTTATTTTTCCCTTTACCACTATTTCTCTTCTTTGCGTAATTTTGATAGATCTATACAGCATACATATGTACATATACATATATGCATAAGTGTGTATATGTGTATATACAAACCCATGCACACATTAGCAAAACCTAAAAACAAACCAAAAAAAACCCTCTTGCAACAAGGTTTCCACCGGGGATCAAGGTAACAGCTGGTTTTCAAGCAGTGGAAGCAGCCCCAGCATGTCTTGAACCTGGGAAACATAAGCCCTTAGCAGGGTTATATACAGCAATGGGGAGAATGAAGCTGATTAATTTAGGAGCAGCTCACTGTGCTATGGGAAGCACCAGAAACCTGTGTATTCCACCTAGATCATTGAAATCCCTCCAAGACTTCTCTTAGAAAGGAGATTAGCTTGAATAAATAAAATATTCTGTCCTTTCACATGGAAAATTACATGGCTGACCCACTTTGTATATTTTGCAGACTCTTCAGAAAAAAATGAAGGACTATGTTTCCCTGTCTCAAACTGGAAGTGGAGTGGCCAGTCACATTCCAGATCCTATCACTGATCTGCATGGGAACTTTGATCTTAGTGTAGACTTCTGATTGATATTAGCCCTCAAACTCAAAACTTCTGAACTCAAACAATCCACCAGCCTCAGCCTTTCTAGTAGCAAGGTTTACAGGCATGCATTATCACACCAGGCCCAGTCTATTTTCCAGCAATGAATTCACACTGATCCTTCCACACTGTCCTAATTGGTCCCCAGTAACATAAGGTTTGGGGCACAGTCTATGACTATAAGACAGAGGCATTGAACCAATAATTTTGGCCTCACACAGTATTGCAATTTTCCCACACTTCCCCCTCAACAATTGGCCATCTTACATCCTTTTTGTTACCTTTCTCTCTTATAGGGATATTGTGGATATCAGTAACTGTGGATATCAGTAGCAAGCTAGAACAAAATAATGGAATGCCTAGGACAAATGGTTCTCAATATCTGATACACGAATATCTGAGAAAATAATAAAGGGTTTGATTCTACCTACAGTATCCATCCCCATGTCTCTACTCATGCAATCGCTACCACAGTTCAGGCCTTCATCACCACTTGCTTAGACAATTACAATAATCTCCTAGTAAGACTCTCTGCTTCCAATCAATTCTCCACACAGCTATCAAATTCATATTCTTAATGGGTCTAATATCAGCACCAGTGTCTTAGACCATTATGTAACACTGGCAAAACAGGAACTGGGTGATGTGTATGTAATCACTAAGGATGTTGTTATTCTTAAAAGAGCCAAACATTACACTTCCCTTCTTTTTTTTTAAAAAAAAAAAAAAAGGTTTTGTTTTGTTTTGTTTTTCACTCCCTCTTCCTCCAGTATAAAATACAAGAGAGGGAATGTGCACATTGTATACAGACATGGTTTCAGGGACTTAGAAGACTTGGATTTAAGTCCTGCTTCTGACATAGGCTGGTTGTATGACCCTGGGCAAATCATTTAGGCCTCTCAGTATCTGTTTTCTTATCTATAAAATGGGAATAAAATGGGTTGGATTAGCACCCACCTAACAGGGTTGTTATGAGGATCAAATGAGATATTATATGTAAAGTACTTTGCAAACCTTAAATTGCTATATAAATGTTAACTATTATTACTCTTGTTATTAGAGGCAGCTAGGTGGCACAATAGGTAGAGTGCTAGGCTTGGAATCAGGAAGATCAAGTTCAAATCCTGCCTCAGACACGTACTAGCTCATGTGACCTCTGACAGATCACTTAATCTCTCCCAGCTTCAATTTCTTCATCTATAAAATGAGGATAATAATAACACCAACGTCATAAGGTTGTTGTGAGAATTAAATGAGATAACATATTTAAAAAATTTGTAAACTGTTAAGCTCTATATGAATGCTAATTATCGTTATAAAGGGTGAAGGGAAGAGGGGAAGGAAATAAGTATTTAAATAGCAGCTACTATGTGGCAGGTCCAGTGCCAAGTGCTTTACAACTATTACCTCATTTGAGATAAAATACAAACACCTCAATCTAGCATTAAAAACCCTCCATGATATGCCTGCCATGTACTTCTCCAGTCTTCTTTCACATTACTTTCTTTCATGGACTCTGTTCTAGTTCAACTGACCAGCTAGCTGTTCCCTATACATGATGTTACTCTATGCCTTTGCCTGCAGTTTCTTGTTTCTGGAATAGCACTTAACCTCTATTTCTTAACAATCTTTAACTTACTTTATATATCATTTCAGGGGCCACTTACTTAGTCCATGGGGCATTTCCTGATCCTTGCTATTGTTGGAACTCATCCCTTCTTGAAATATACTTTGTGTAATTTTGTATATACTTTGCATTTAACCAACTGTGTATGTGTTGTATTCCCTTAATTGAATGTAAATTCCTTAAAGAAATAGACTGTTTTCAATTTCTTTGTTTTTTGTCTGTTCCTCCAAGCTTTTCTCAATAATAAGCGTTTGTTAAAAATGTGTTTAATTGAACTGAATGTGTTGTCAAAGATGTAGTGAATCACCATTGACTAATCCTTTGGTATGTATTATGCCTCTACAATAATACTGGAGTCAAACAATCTGGATTCAAAAATCCTGGCTCTTCTACTTACTACCTGTAGAAATTTGAACAAGTTTTGACCTCTCTGGGCTTGAATTTCTCCAGCAGTAAAATGAAAGAATTGAACTAAATGCCTTTTATAGTCCCTACCAGCTATATATCTATGAACTTATGATCTCAAATCACATATGCATAGCACAGCCAAACACATAGAAGCTTTCCAATGGATGCAAAACAACTTAAGGAAAGACAAAAACAGACACAGAAGGAAAGTCACCCTGGCAACCAGACTCCCCAGAGCTATACTACATTGCATCAATACCTGGTTACTTTCCCTCTGTCAGCATTCTCAGTCCTATGATAGCCAGTGCAAGAACAAATTTAGGGAATGGACCATGGTGACTTTTGTATTCTGTTTACACATAACCTACCCATCCCTCAACTCCAAATCCTAACTCTGCCACTAATTATGTGACCCTGATCAATTCATTTAAATTCTCTGATCTTCAATTTCCTCATCTGTAAAATAAGAACAATAAAACTTTGTCCTGCCTGTTTCGTAGAATGGTTATGAGAAGCCAATGAAATGTCATGTGAATGTCCTTTGAAAAAAAGTATAAGTATAATATATACATATACACACACATTATTATTGTTATTATCAAGCTCTCTGAAACCAAATAAAATCTTCAAACATTTAAACATCAGGGGAC
>NW_020954610.1:24976775-25032176 GCF_900497805.2 Vombatus ursinus
ATCAAAGTTAATTGTTGACATTAGCAAACTGTCCCCAGGGTCTGTCCAGTGGGGACACTTTACTGGTCAAAAATGAAGGAAGGAAATACTATGTGTACTTTCCTAATAGAAATAGAATAACCAATGCCACCTTCAAACAAGCACTAAGAGAAAATAACATGTGACAGAACCTGGATTTTTTTCCCCTTACACTTAGGCATCTTTAAAAACTGAAATGGGAGGCAGAGCCAAGATGGTGGCATAAAGGCAGAAACTCACCTGAGCTCTCCCCCAAACCCCTCCAAATATCTTTTACAAAAAACTCTAAACAAATTCTAGAGCACCAGCCACAAAAAGATGGAGTGAAACCAATTTCCAGCCCAACACAGCTTGGAAGGTCAGCAGGAAAGGTCTGTTGCATCAGGGTGAGAGAGGAGTGCAGTCCAACACAGGACTGACCAGAGTGGACCAGGCCCCAGCAAACCAGGAGCAGGCCTGAGGGTGACTGAATCACTGGCAACAGTGGTGGTTTCCAGATCTCTCAGCTCATAGATGCCAAAGACAACTTAGAAGGTCAGCAGGAAAGGTCCGTCACACCTGGGTGAGAATGGAGTGCAGTTCAGCACAGGCCATGCCACCACAGCCCTGGCTCCAGCAAACCAAGAGTAGGCCTTAGGGGTGGCTAAATCAGCAGTGGCAGCAATGGCAGCAGCCACTTCTGGAGCTCTTATCCCACAGAGATTAAGGGGGGTCAAACAACTGGTCAAAAGGAGATTACAGAGGTCTTTTTGCTAGCAGTGAGGCGGGACTCTGTTGCTTTGCCCATACTCAGATCCAGGTCACAGACCTGGGTGGCAAACCCAGAATGAGAAGGTGCACTAGCATAGCAGAGCTTGTGGCCACAGTGGAGAGGGTAACCCTTCTCATAGTTCCAGGTCAGAAAAGAGTGCTTGTGGCCACTCACAGACCAAAGCACAGACCAGTAGAGCAGTAAACACCGATCTTTAGATCATAACACCTTGAAAGAGCTGAAAACTTACAGGTCCCTAGAAGTATCTCTGAAAATAGCTGCATAAAACTCCTGAAATTTGGGACTGTTCACCCTCCACTCTGGAAGCAGAGTTCTACTTTAATAAAGAGTTAAAAGTCAAGGAATAGGCTGGGGAAATGAGCAAATAACGGGAAAAAAACTCTGATTATAGAAAGTTACTATGGTGACAAGAAAAACCAAGACACACACTCAGAAGAAGACAACAAAGTCAAAGCTCCTACTTCCAAAATCTCCAAGAAAAATATGAATTGTTCTCAGGCCATGGAAAAGCTCAAAAAGGATTTTGAAAATCAAGTAAGAGAGGTAGAGGAAAATAGAGAAGAGAAATGAGAGTGATATAAGAAAATCATGAAAAACAAGTCAATAGCTTGCTAAAGGAGACACAAAAAATACTGAAGAAAATAACACCTTAAAAAATAGATGAGGCCAAGTGGTAAAAGAGGTCCAAAAAGCCAATGAGGAGAAGAATGCTTTAAAAAGCAGAATTAGCCAAATGGAAAAGGAGGTCCAAAAGCTCACTGAAGAAAATAATTCCTTAAAAATTAGAATGGAGCAAATGGATGCTAATGACTTTATGAGAAATCAAAAAACAATAAAACAAAACCAAAAGAATGAAAAAAAGAAGACAATGTGAAATATCTCCTTGGAAAAACAACTGACCTGAAAAATAGATCCAGGAGAGATAATTTAAAAATTATTGGACTACCTGAAAGCCATGATCACAAAAAAGAGCCTAGACATCATCTTTCAAGAAATTATCAAGGAAAATGCCCTGATATTCTAGAACCAGACAGTAAAATAGAAATTGAAAGAATCTACCCATCACCTCCAGAAAGACATCCCAAAATGAAAACTGCTAGGAATACTATAATCAAATTCCAAAGTTCCTAGGTCAAGGAGAAAACATTTCAAGCAGCCAGAATAAACAATTCAAATATCATGGAGCCATAGTCAGTATAACACAAGATTTAGCAGCTTCTATAGCAAAGAATCATAGGGCTTAGAATATGATATTTTGGAGGGCAAAGAAGCCAGAATTACAACCAAGAATCACCTAGAGAGTAAAATTGAGTCAGGGGAAAAAGTGAGAATTCAATGAGATAGAGGACTTTCAAGCATTTTTTTTTTTTTTTGGTGAGGCAATTGGGATTAAGTGACTTGCCCAAGGTCACACAGCTAGTAAGTTTCAAGTGTCTGTGGCTGGATTTGAACTCAGGTCCTCCTGACTCCAAGGCCAGAACTCTATCTACTGTGCCACCTAGCTTTCCCTTCAAGCATTCTAGTTGAAAAGATCTGAGCTGAATAGAAAAATTGACTTTCACATACAAGACTCAAGAGAAGCATAACAAAAGGTAAACAGGAAAGGAAAGTTATAGGGGACCTAATAAGCTTTTAAACTGTTTACATTCCTACATGGGAAGATGACATTTGTAACTTATAAGACCTTTTTCATTATTAGGGTAGTTGGAAGGAGTATAGATATAGATAGAGTGCACAGGGGTGGGCTGAATTTGGAGGGTTGATATCTAAAAAATAAAATGAAGGGATAAGAGAGGAATGTACTGTGAAAAAGAGAAAGGGAGAAGTAGAATGAAATAAATTATCTCATGTAAAAGAGGGAAGAAAAAGCTTTTATAGTGGAGGGGAAGAGGGGGTAGGAGAAGGGGAGTGAGTGAACCTTCCTCTCATCAGAATTGACTCAAAGAGGGAATAACATACACACTCAATTGACTATAGAAATCTATGCTACCCTACAGGAAAGTAGGAGGGGAAGGGGATAAGAAAAGGGAGGGGTGATAGAAAGGAGGGTAGATTTAGGGTGGGAGTAGTCAGAAGCAAAACACTTTTGAGGAGGGACCGGGTGAAAGGAGAGAGAGAATAGAATAAATGGGGAAGGGGGTGGAATAGGATGGAGGGAAATACAGTTAGCAATAGTAACTGCAAAAAAAAAAAATTCTTGAAGCAAGTTTGGTTGATGATGAATGCCTCATTTCTCAAACATATAGAGAATTGAGTCAAATTTATAAAAATAAGAGTCATTCCTCAATTGATAAATGATCAAAAGATCATTGATTGAGGATCAGTTTTCAGAAGAAGTAATCAAAGCTATCTATAGCCATATGAAAAAATACTCTAACTCATTATTGATTAGAGAAATGCAAATTAAAACAATTTTGAGATACTACCTCATACCTATTAGATTGGCTAATAGGACAGAAAGGGTAAATAACAAATGTTGGAGGGGATGTGGCAAAAATAAAGCAATGCATTGTTGGTGAAGTTGTGAACAGATTCAGCCATTCTGTAGAGTAATTTGGAATTATGCCCAAAGGGTTATAAAACTATGCATGCCCTTTGATCTAGCAATACCAATACTAGGTCTTTATCCCAAAAGAGATAAAAAACAAGAAGGAAAAGGACCTATATGTATGAAATTATTTATAGCAGTTCTTCTCTGGGAGCAAAGAATTAGAAATTGAGGTGATGCCCATCGACTGGGAAATGGCTGAACAAGTTGTGGTATGTGATTAAGATGGAATACTATTGTACTATAAGAAATGATGAGCAGGATGCTCTCAGAAAAACCTGGAATGACTCTCATGGGCTGATGCAAAGTGAAATGTGCTTTGTATAAAGTAACAGCAATATTGTAAGATGTCCAGCTGTGAATGACTTAGCAATTCTCAGCAATACAAAGATCCAAGACAAGTCTGAAGGACTTAGGATGAAAAATGCTATCCATCCCCAGAGAGAGAACTGATGGTGTCTGAATACAGATTGAAGCATACTTATTTTACTTTATTTTTCTTGAGTTTTTTTGTCTGTGTTTTTTTTCACAACATGACTATTATGGATATGTTTTGCATGACTACACATGTATAACCTATATCAAATTGCTTGCCTTCTCAGTAGGGGGAGGGGCATGAGGAGGGAGGAAGGGAAAGAATTTGGAATTCAAAGTTTTAAAAATGAATGTTGAAAATTATTTTTACATGTAACTGGGGAAAAAATAGAATACTAAATAAAAAAAAACTGAAATAATGTTTGCAGAGCACGGTGACTTGCCTCTAAGCCAACTGATTTCATGAGAGAACAGCCAAGCAAAATCTGTTTTCAGAGGCCATAGCTATTTTTCCCTCAGCTCTGTGGTTTTCCCTCTCCCCTTTTACTCCCATCAAGGTTTTTTTTTTTTTCTTCATCCATTTGAGTCAGCAGCCTTCTTGCAACAAAGGTACCCAGCTGTTCTCTGAGGCTTAATCTCCAAACAACTTTTAATAGGTACTCTCTCCCCTCCACACAGTGGGCTGCCATAATAACACTGCAGATTGCAGATATTTTAAGAGGGTTTGAAGGATTACACTGAAGTATGGCTTTGCCCAATAGTTTAAAATAAAGCCCCTAATATCTCCTTTATAATGATCTTTTTTTTTTCTTTGATGGATGATTGTCTGTTCTGGGCAGCTTTATGATGACAGTATTGAATTAGGGCTGATATATTTCTCTCAAATAAAACTAATCAACCATGACCAAAGTGGGCAGTAAGATAGACTACTCAGTTTTTATATGCCTAGAGACATGATTTCCAAAATAAACAAGTTTTTTTAGAGATAAATAAATAAATGATACTGGAATATAACTAGTTAATGGAACATCCAGTGACTCAGATTCTCCTGGCACCTAATGCTAAACCAACCCATTGATGTCTTCAATACACTGAAGAAGTAACATTTTACATGCTGCTTCTATGACCAGAAGGATTAGTCCAGCTTCTAGTGAGGTTTAATTTGTAATAAGGAAGTAACTTAAGCTCAGAAAAAGAATCTTCCTTTATACCTTAATTCCTCATTAAATGAGGCCTACTAATTCTAAATTTGCTCTAGGGGGAAGAGGCAGTTTAGTTCTGTACTATCTCTAGAGATACAGTTTCTAAGCAAATGAACGGTATAAGTACATTTCCTAATAAGAATGAAGTGAATATGCTGTTTTTAAACATCCATTTTCACTGCAAATTATTGATAGTCTAACAGGAGAGGAAGAAGCAGGGGGAAGGGAGTAAACATTTATATGGGACAAACTAGGTGCCAGGCACTATGCTAAGCACTATATAAATATTTTCTCATTTGATCCTCACAATCTGAGGTAGGTGCTATTATTATCCCCATTTTATTGTTGAGGAAACTGAGTCAAATAGTGGTTGAATGCTTGCTCAGGGTCACATACCTAGGCTCCAGGCTAAGAATCTATCCACTGCACTCTATACAGCTACCTCTAAAAACAATCCCTCCTCTTAAAAAGCTCATAGTCTAAAGGGGGAGAAAATATAAAAATAATTATGTATAAACTATTCATATACTGGTTAAATTGGAAATAATCGATACAGTGAAGGTACTAGAATTAAGGGTGATCAAGTAAGGCGTCTTATTAAAAGGGGCAAAGGGAAAGGCATAATGCTTACTATGTGCCAAATATTATGCTAAGCTCTTTACAAATATTATCTCATTTTGGCCCTCCCAGCAATCCTTCCAGGTAGGTGCTGTTATTATCTCCATTTTGTAGTTCAGGAAACTGAGGCTAACAGAGGTTAAGTGACTTGCCCAGGGTCATACAGCTAGTAAGTGTCTGAGTCTGGATTTGAATTCAGAACTTCCTGACTCCAAGACTGACACTCTACTGTACCACCTAGCTGCCAACTACCTAATTCCAATCTGCTAGGCCAGTTTGTTAATTAGTAGCTAGCTTGAAAATAATAACTGTAAAGAATACTGGATTTAGAGACAGATAATTTGGGTTCAAAATCTGACTTTGCTACTTACTTTCTGTGTAACCTAGGACAAGTTACCTTAACCCTCTAGGTTCCTCATCTGCATACTTAGAGAGTGGGAAAAGATGGGGAGTAGGCCATACCTGACCTAATAAAAGTGTTTATATTTTAAATTCTCATTATATCTTAATATCTTATATCTTAAATTCTCTTTAAATGACTCTTTTCATAACATCAAAGTAAACTTTCTTTCGGACAGCTGAAATTAGGATGTTTGATTGTTTTGTCTTTTTCTGAAATTGTATTGATAATGTTGGACTTTAAACTATTATAGAATCTTGATTTTTTTGTTCAGTCTTTTTCAGTGGTGTCTGACTCTTCATGATCCCATTTGGAGTTTTCTTGGTAGAGATGCTGAAGTGGTTTGCCATTTCCTTCTCCAGCTCATTTTACAGATGAGGAAACTGAGGCAAACAGGACTCAGAAAGATGAGTCTTTCTGACTCCAGGCCTAGCACTCTATCCACTTGTGTCACCTAGCTGCACTAGGTATTATTGACTCTCAGGTGTAACATATATATCATATATATATATGTATATATATGGACATATATGATGAACAATTAATACTCATTGTGGGTTATATTACTGGAAATTATGAGAAAAAGTGATTTGATAATTTTGTTTTCTGGTTTCAGAAAAAAATACATGGGAAGTCATCCTTCTCTGGCAGTTCAGAAGTAATACAGCTATTATATATAGCTTTAATTGGCTAATTTAATGGCTTTAAGTAGCTTTAAAATAGAGGTTCCAATTATAATGTACTGCAACATCTCATTTATCTAACATGACTGAGGAGCCCAGCTCCTCCACTTCCTGTCTGTAAGGAGTTAGGCAAGTCATTTAATGTCTCTGGTCCTCAGTTTCCTCATCTGTAAATGAGGAAATTCACCTAAATGACCTCTAGGAGCTCTACTGTTTCCCTATTGCATATAGTGCTACATTTTGGTTTTATATACATACTTTCTAAGCACATTGAAAAGGCCCTTCAATAATTATGCTATGTAGAGTTTTAGCTGTGTTTTGTCAAAGGCTTTATATCTATTGTTTAATGAGGCATTATAGTATAGTGAATAGGGAGCTAGCCTCAGAGTCAGGGAAATCTGGGTTCAAGTACTGCCTTTGACACACACTTGATATGTGATCTTTGGTGAATTACTTTATCTATCAGTACCAAAGGATTTTCTATAACTATAGGTTGCAGAGAAAGAACTGAACTTCATTAGTATAGGCATCTTCCTAATCCTGGAGTTCATTATGCCAATGAAGCAACAGATATAAGCACTTTCCTTCTTGTTATAATTACATTGTTTGACCTTTTTAGTTTTTAATATAATTAATTATGTTAATCATCCTAATACTGAACCATCATTGAATCTCTTGTATTCATTCAAATTAATGATAGTAATTTTTTTTCTTTGCATTTTGGTGAGGCAATGGGGTTAAGTGACTTGCACAGGGTCACACAGCTAGTAAGTGTCAAGTGTCTGAGGCCGGATTTGAACTCAAGTCTTCCTGACTCCAAGGCGGGAGCTCTCTCCACTGAACCACCTAGCTGCCCCAATAGTAATTTTTTTTTATAAATTGTTATGATCACTTCATCAAAATTGTATTTTTAATCAATTGATAACCATTTATTGAGTACCTACTATGTGCTTAAGTAAGCACTAGGGTTACAAAAAGAGGCAAAAGACAGTTCCTGCCCACAAGGATTTCACAATCTGTTGGGGGGAGGGGGAAGAAAGAGAGAGAGAGAAACAACTTGCAAAGAAATTTGTACAAAGCAAACCATATACAGGAACAATAGGAAATTAATTAAGAGGGAGAAGGCACTAGAATTAAGAGAGGTTGGGGAAGACTTCCAGTAAAAGATCAGATTTTAGTTGGGATTTAAAGGAAGTCAGGGATATCAAAAGTAGAAGCAGAGGGGGGAAAGCATTCCAGGCATGGAGGACAGCCAGAGAAAATGTCCAAAGCTGAAAGTTGGAGTATCTTCCTTGTGGCATGGACAGAAGCCCAGTGTCACAGGATCAAAGAGTATGTGTCAGGGAACAAGGTGTAAGCATCCTGGAAAGACAGGAAGAAACTAGGTCATAAAAGGCTTTCAGTGCCTAACAGTATTTTTTATTTGATCCTGCAGGCAACAGGGAGCCACTAAGTTTATCGAGTAGGTGGTTGACATGATTAGATCTTCACTTTAAGAAAATCATTTTAATAGATAGAGAATGGATTGCTGTGGGGAGATACCAGAGTCAGGCAGACTCACCAGCAGGCTAGTACAATAGTACAGGTGTGAGGTGATGAGGATCTATACAGAGTGGTGGCAATGTCAGAAGAGAGAAATAAGGGAGTGTATTCAAGAGATGTTACAAAAGTGAAATCTACAGATTTTGGCAAAAGCTTAGATAAGGGTGGGGCAGGGTGGGGTGGAGGGTGTGAGAGAGAATGAGAAATTGGGGATAACCCCTAGGTTAAGAACTTGAGGGACTGGGAGGATGATGTTACCTTCTACAGTAATAGGGAAGGGATGAGGGAAGAGTTTAGGGGAAAAGATAGTAAGTTCTGTTTTGGACATGGTTAGCTTATATGTCTACCGGACATCTAATTAGAGATGTCTGAAAGCAGTTAGAGTTGTGAGATTGAAGGTCAGCAAAGAGACTGGGGCAGGAAAGGTAGATTTAAGCAGCATAGAAATGATAATGAGATCACCAATTGAAAAAGTATAGAAGGAGAAGAGAAGAGAGCTCAGGACTGAGGCTGAAGGACACCTATGGTTTGAGGGTGTGCTCTGGAAGAGAATCCAACAATGCAGACAGAAGAGAAGCAATCACATAGGTAGGAAGGGAACCAGGAGAAAATAGGTTCCCAAAAACCTAAAGAAAAGAAAGTATCAACGAGGAGAGAGTGATCAGCAATGCCAAAGGCTTCATAGAGATCAAGGAGAATGAGGACTAAAAAAAAAGGCCATTGGATTTGGCAACTGAGAGATCACGGGTAACTTTGGAGAGAGCACTTCTTGTGGAATGATGAGGCCAGAAGCTGTATTGCAAGGGGTTACAATAAAATGACCACTTACAATAGGAGAGAAAGTGGAAGCACTTATTCTAGAAGGCCTTTTTTAGGAGTTTAGCTGCAAAGAGTAGAAGAGATATAGCTTGATATTTAGCACAGGCAATTTTGTAGCCAATAGGGAATGAGACAGTTGATAAGGGGAGACTGAAAGACAAAGAAATGAGTGAAAGAATCTAAAATATTCAATCAATATTTGTTAATGATGTTGGTCCTTAGTTCTCTTTCTTTCCTTTATCATTACTTGGTTTAGGTAGCAGGACTACATTTCACAGAAGAGGTTTGTTAAAATGTTTTCTTTCCCAGTTTTTGAGAGTAATTTGAAAAATACAGGTATTAGTTCTTTAAAAGTTTGCTAAAGTCCTATAAATCCCTCTGGACAAAGTTTCTGTTTTAGTTTCCTTTCATAGTTCCTTTACATCTAGTTCAATTTTATTTTATGAAATTTAATTTAATATCCATTTTATATCTTTTTTATTTTTTGCAAATAATTTTAAATAAAAAAGATTTTGTTTTTGCAAATAATTTATTAAATTTTCAGTTTTACTGGTATGTAATTGAGTATAGTGATTTCTAATAATTCTTTTTTTTCTTCTCAGCAATTATACCTTGTTAATTTTTCTGTTTTGTTAATTTGGTTTTCCTTCTTCTATTTAATAAGGATAGCTAAAGATTTCTGGATGTTTTTTGTTAGCTATTTCCCTGGCTTCCTAAATTAAGTAAAATGAACATACAAACTTTTCTTAATGATTCGTAGTCATTTATGATAATACTAGCTAGCACTTATATAGCATTTTAAGGTTTGCAAAGCACTTTACATGTATTATCTCATTTGATGTCCACATTACTGTTATTATTCCCATTATGTAGATGAGGAAACTGAAGCTAAATAAGTTTAAGTGGCTTGCCTAGAGTCACACAGCTAATAAGTGTCTGATTTGAACTCAGTTCTTCCTGCCTTAAGTCCAACATTAATCAAGATGCCACCTCACTGCCTCTATTATAAAATATCAGTTATTCCCCTGTGTCCTACCCCCAATCCAATGATCTTTTTGATTATATCATGCTGCCTTCTAGTCTTAGGTCTTCCTTCAAACTACTATACATTATCAGGCATGAGCCTAGTTATGCATACAATCACTTTGCTTGTTTGGCTCTTAGTCCTTTTAATTCATTTCAACAAACCTTTATTAAGCCTATTCTGTATAAGACACTGTATTGGACACTAATGCCAAAGCACAATGCTAGCCTGGATACCTCACTTGAGTTTACTTGCTTTTTGTCCCTATAATTTTCCTGGCTGGCTCAGATATAACTATCAGTCATCAGGTTTTATACTTAATCCTCCTACCATGAAACCACTAATAATTTCAATTTAATTTCCCTTTCATACCCATTCATACTTTTTTACCTTTTAAAAAGGAAAAACCCTGCTTTTGAGTCCAATAATAAGCTCATTCTATTAATACAAAAAAAAACCCTCTCATTCTGTGCTTTGAATAAAAAAAAATTCCACTGAATTTGCCATCAGATGTGGTCCTGTCATGATGAAGTCTGCATTTAAGTAAGACTCCTATGAGCTTAGCAAAGGGCATCCACTGAGGTATGAAATGTTTATTGTAGCTAGTTCCAGGCAAGCACTGCAGAAGAGAGATAGTATTTTCAATAGCTGATAGCCACAATGCACAGGGCATGAATTATGTATGCCTATCTCTTTAAAACAAGACAGCCCATGACAGTCCTGTAAGTTTCAAGTTCTGGGTAGCCCCTGGAAGAAGCATACAGCTTTGCTAAGCTCAATAGAAAACTTTTTTAAGCAAATTCACTGAATGGGAGAGGAGTGAACAAGGTCTCCAGGCTTTTTGTCCATTGTTTAAAGGGAAGCATTAAATTTTTTTATTATTATTAATAATAATAATAATATCAAATCAAGTATAAAAGGCCACTGTCCTCTGCACCATCCAATACCTCAAAAGGTACAAAATAATAGCCATGACCTAAATGATGGAGTATCATCTATAGTGGGACCAATGATTGTTCCTTGATTATTATTCTCATCAGCCCAAAGCATGAAAATAATTGAGTGGAAAAAAAAAATCCTCACATTATGTAAAATGATTACTGACTGTGAGACATAATAAGCAATGATCTCTCAATGATGTTAAGCAGGAGGACAAATGAGAGCTGCCTACTGATTGTGCCCAGCCTAAATCATTACCAGGGGCCCATAACACCCCTGTAAGTAAATGGCTTCATCAGTGGGGTTTCTGCATTGGCCCCTGCTTAACAAGAGTGAGAAGATTCTTAAGTCCTGTTTTTGGATGCAGAAGGTGGCTGGAAGTTAACCTAGTTCCGTTCTTCTGCCTTTAAATCATATTCACATTAATCATTTGGCTCCCTGAAATAGCACTCATTAAGATATGGTACACATTTATGGGGAACAGCCACCCTTCAGGCAAGTTAAGCATAATGTACAATAGAGACTAGGCTCTGTAGTAGGAGTAGGAGCCAACCACTGATCATCCTCAAGGGAGATCAGTCAAGTCTACAAAATAGGAAAGGCTCTTTTCTCAGAATTAAGCCTAGGCCGCATCAGGGCATAAGCACTACTACAAAGCAGAGGGCCCTTGGAAGAAGAGAGCAGATAACCATTAAACTGTGCTTTCTTTTCACCTTCTCTACCTATCACCACAAATGTCTGACAAAATTGAAAACCACCTTGTGGGATCCTAAAAGCTAAATAATAAAATAAACACCTAATTGCCCACTGGAATAGCCTAACCTTAGTTATTCCTCCAGGATGGAGACAAATGGATCAAACGCTGTATTTTTTCTGCCATCACCATGCTAGGTTGGCTTTCCTTGTGTCTCACTAGGTTATGTACATTCCTCTAGAGGGTTAGAAGCAGTGGTGTTCTATATGTTGAACAATCTATTCCTCTGGGGGAAAAATGTCCAAAATACACATTTTTAAATTTAATCTGCATTATTAACATCCTCTCCTTCACTTTCTTAAGTCTAGACAAGCAACAATAAAAATCAAGCTCTGATTGGTAGCATTTGTTGATTTCTAAGGTATAAATGCTCACACTGAAAATTTATCACTGGGCTCTCACTACCTGGTTCGAGCTGGCTTCAGCATACCCCTGGTTACAAGGCTCTTTACTGGTCTTTACTAGCCATGAACACTGATATATTCTTTATACTGCAATACTGGCATGCTTGCACATTTTTTTGCATTTTCTTCAATTTATCGCAAATCCAATTAAATTGTAGGTAGCTTGAAGGAAATGGGTCTTCTGATTCTTCTTTTAGCTTCCCATAGTGCCTGCCAGAAGTCTCAGTATACGTATAATACATGCATAGAGGTAACCACCCATACTATAATGACTCACATATATCACACATCACACAGGGCATGTGGATAGCTACTCAATTTCTGATAGGAATCCTTCATTCCCCCTTGGTCCTCAAACTTGCAAGTCTAGGTTTCTAGAGAAAGACTATCACCATTAGGTTACATTCAGATTTTTTTCAGAATCCTAGGGATAATGTATTGTGGGAAAAATATACTCCCCCAATTAACCACTTTAGTCTTGAGACTCCACTGTTGCATTTCTATTTATTCAAACCCAGTTACTTACAATGATTGCACATTTGGATCTTAAATATAATCATTCACCTAACAATAAGATAAAAGAAATGACATCACAGACACTTATATATTAAAGCTAATGCAGGGATAATAAGTATATCACAATGTATACATAAACCTTTGGGCACACATTAACAGGTAACTTTCAGGGAACTACATGAAGGAGGAAAACCCATGTGCTAACATAATTTATAACTCTGGACCATAGACTTGGATGTCGTTAGACCATTTATTAATATCTGTACCATTAATTGCTTCTTTGAGAACTCTCCCACTCTTGATCCTCACCACTGTCCAACTAGACAGATCCTCATCTCTTCTGGTTTTGGACTGATAATGCAATTATAAGCTCTTGCAACTAAAAATAACCCTGGAAAGAAGACTTAGAAAGTATTACCTTCTAATTTGAATAGCAGTTCTTTTTAACCCCCAAAATGCAAGATTCATTATGCTAGCTTTCTCTGGGCAAAGACAAGCCCAGCTAGTACTTCACTCACTACAGTGATTTGTTGTCCAGTTAGATCTCAGTATCTCTTCCTATACAGCAAATCAGTTTCAAAACCCATCTTTCTCCTTTCTGCTTCCCCCTATCAAACCAGAGAAGTCAACTAATAGCAACAGGTATATCCGAGAGATTTCACCTCTCCCACACTCTAGGTATCTCTGAAGAGTAAGAGCTAGAACTAACACCATCTTCCAGTGAGTTCCATCTTTTATTCAGAAAACCAATAGCTAGCAACTGAATTCCTCACATCCAAGACCGTGCTTATTGCTGGCTTTTTCACTCAGCTTGAACAGAGCTGGGGTTTTTTTCCTGAGTCTTTATTTTTCTGCCAGTTCTTGACCAATACATTCAGACTTCTTTAACCTCTTCATTATAATATAATGGCTGAAATCAATGACCCCTACTTTTCTCTTACGACTTAAAAAATCACCAAATCTTGCCTATGACATCAAGAGTTCTTAATCATCCCATTATCTCCAAAGAAATCTTTCATTTCTTTCAAAGACCACCTCCAAGGAGCTTTCATTTTGTGAATTTTTATCTTCATGTCTTAAAAATAATTACAATCAAATGAGATAAGAACCCAAAATGTCCAAAATGAGACAAGAACCAAAATGTCCACTTATTTGTTTTCAAAGTGGTTCTCTTACATAGTCTGTGTCTTTGAAAATTTTCTTCACATTTATTTTAGTAATTTTTAATAAGTAATTATTTCCCTCTTCCCCTTTAAACACATCAACTTGTTAAAAGCAAAAGAGGCATCACCCTACATCCTTTACAAGGTAATTTAAGCCTATTTATGCCACAGTTCATTTTTTTGTCCCTTTTTCTATTAAGCTACTCAAAGCTAATATAAAATTATACTGCACCAAGATTTTCTGTATGTGCTTGTTAATGCTTTAAAGAATATAAATTATTTTTCCCCTAGGTAGTTCTCACAAGGTAGTAAACTCATAATCTAGTTTGCTATTACCTTTAATGGGAAATTGGAGGTTTATCAATCTAAACTATACTCTCTTAATCTTATTCTCCACACAGATAGTAACTCTACAAACATTCAACTGGGAGTAAATTTTACTCTCAGTGTTGCCACTAAGTGACTGAATTACATTGAGTCGGTCACTTTACCTCTCTTTTTCTATCAGAAAAATTGGGTGACTGGGCCAAATGATCACCAAAATCCTTCTAACATTCTATTTTTTGGTGATTTTGTGCATTCCCCATCTTCCACAGGCACCAAAACCTGAAGAAAGAATTTTTTTTTTTTTACTATAACTGATTTTGTCTAAATTTCTGTGAGTGGGCATGAGCTGTCAGAAATAGGGTAATTCTGAACCTATACACAAAGTTCCTCCTCATTCCCTTGTCATTGCTTTAAGTAATTTAGGGCCCATTTGGAGCCCCAAGGAAGTATATAAAAATTTCAATAAGACATGGTAGGCAGAGAAAAGACAGGAAAAATTTAAAATGGAACCAAACAAACGCATAGCATTCATTGCTGAGTAGGCCAGGCCTCATCACTCAACATAGCAACAGTTTGTGATAATGAGGGAATCTCACCTGGGTGACAGCTTCCCTTGGGAGAATATAGGAGATCAAGCCAAAATTTTTTTATAACAGCTCCAAGTCATAGTCTTGTTTGTGGAAGTCATTCATTCACTTTTCTTACAATGTGGATAGTGTATAAGTATTCTATGTTTTATATAGACCAGCATGATCAGGTTTCACTTGTATTAATATTCTATTTTTATCATAGCAGAAATAGTTTCTGCTTTCCATTCTTGCTCCAATCCTGTCCATTAAAATGATATATGATGCCTGTTACTGACCTGTATATCTAATGCAATGAGTTCAAGAGTTACCTTCAACCCAAGTTCCACACAATGATTTGAGTTTATGCAGGTATCCATAGAAATAAGGAATTTAAGAGCAGGGAGTTTCAATTACGCATAATGCACTACGATTAAGCAAATGTTTATTAAGACCCTACTATGTCTAAGGCATGGTACTCTGTACTAATCAAATCTCTTCATTCAAGCTTTTAATCTAACACTCAAACATGGAATTTTTATGAATGATTTCATGTTTATATTTTTTTTCACATCTATATTTCAAGATAACTATAAAGCAATGATACTAGTTCTACAAGACACACATGAAAATCAGTTTCATTATTTTAAACAATCACATATTCTAAATAGACATACAGTGTGATATGGTGTATACACACACATGCACACACACATACATACATAATACATCATTCTAGCATAAACCAGATGGGGAATTTTTGGCCAAAAGAGAAGAGAGATTGTTATTTTTATGTACTTGTGAAGAGGGCCTCTCATCTACAGAAATGAAAGACCTTCTTTGATCCATTCATTGGTGTTATTCTGGGAACTCTTAGAAACTCATAGAGAGAATGGTTTGGGAAAGTGCTAATCTTGATTAGATTTGCATCTTCCTTTATTTTTTACTTTTCCCTTTCCCTCACTCACCTCCATATCCATTCCACCGTCAAGTCTCATTAATTCTTCCTTTATAATATCTCTCACATTTGTCCTCTTCTCTCTATTCAGAGGATTTTCATCCCCTTTTGCTTGAACTATTACAACAGCCTACTTGTTGAACCCCTAGCTTCCAGCTTCTTCCATCTCCAATACATCCTCTCCACAGTTGCTAAAATAAAATTCTTCAAACATATTTTATTCTCCTTCTACAGAACCTTCAGAGCTTTCTAAGATATTACTTCTAAGACGAAATAAAAACTCAGTTTGTCATTTCAAGCCATTTACAATGTGTCTCTAGTTGTTCCTCCCAGGCTCATTTCTCCTTACTCTCTATTCATATACCACAGCCACACTGACCTGCTTTCTATTTCTCAAATTAAGCCTTCCATCTCCTGCCTTTTTGTTTTCGTGCAGCCTGTCCCTCACATTTGAAAAACACTCCCTCCTCACTTTGAGTTTCTTTTCAAGGCTCAGCTCATATGCCAAGGAATATAGGAAGCCTTTCTGATGGTTAGGTGTAGGTGCTGTTCCTCAAATTATCATATATACTTATCTGTTTATAGTTTGTATTTCATGAACAGTAAAATGTAAGGCCCTTGAGGGCTTTGTATCCCCAGAACCTTAGCAAATGATTGTTGGACTGGATTGAAGCAAGTTGAGTTATCACTGGGATCCTCGATTTAGATTTTATACTGATATGATTATCAGCTGCAGACCTCAAAGTGCTTTCAGCATCTAAATTATATTCCCTGTATGCCTATGGAAGAGAATCCTCTCAATATTTTCCCACTGATGAAAGATAAGAAAAGTTTAATTTTTAGTCAGAATTTCTTGGCTCTGATAAGATATCTGACATATAGTTTTTGGTTGAAATTGGATGCTTATTTCAGGAACAAAAAATAATTAAAACCAGTTTAAACCATTTTTCTTTGATTTTTTTAACTTCTTGTTTATAGCTTGATAAGCCTTTTTCCTGTCAGCAGTCATATCCTTTGGAAGTTGCCAATCCTTTCTCATACTCTAGAATTTGCTAATTGCTTAAATAGCTAAGTGTACCATTGAATACTGCCTGATAAATGATCTAATCCTAGGCACTTGTCACACAATTATGTGATATTACAATATCTGCCATGTTCCAGTCTAGCTGTATAAGCCAGAAATGGAAGGGACCAATGAATCAGTGGCAGGAATTATCAAAACAATAAGTAGCACTCACTTCAAGAGACTATTACAACAATTATAATTTTATGACATTAGTTGGAATTCTTTTGAAACCACCTTAAAAAAAAAACTATGTATATTTTATATTCTCCTGGCTCACAAGGCTCATTTTGGAAAATAATTTAATTTTCCAAAGGCACATTCACACTAACTGTATTTGTAAGCTTCTAAAAATAGTTTGCTAGTTAGTTGACAAGCATTTATTAAATGCCTACTATTTATCAGCCCCTGTGCAAAGTGCCAAAGATACGAAGAAAGGCAAAAACACTCCCTGCCCTCAAGGAGTTCACAGTCTTATAGGGGAGACCACATACAAACAACTGTGTATACAAACAAGATATATACAGAATAAATTGGAAGTAATCTCAGAGAGAAGGCAATAGAGTTAAGGGGGACCAAGAAAAATTTCTTGCAGAGGGTAAGGTTTTAGCTGGAACTTGAAGGAAACCAAAGAAGCCAGGAGATGGCAATGAGGAGACAGAATGTTTAGACAAGGAGGAAAGCCAATGAAAATATATGGATCTGGGAAGATGAAAAGTCTTATGTAAGGAACAACAAGGAGGCATGTGTCACTGAATTGTACAGTAGTATAGAAGACAACAAGGTGTAAAAGGTGTGGAAAGGTAGGAAAGGGCCAGGTTATAAAAGGTTTTGAAAACCAAAACTGTCTTTAGATTAATTTATAGGATCATTGGATTTTGAATGGAAGGGGACATTAGAAACAATCTAGTCCAACATTCTCATTTAAAAATGAGGAAACTGAGGAATTAGTTTAGTGTAGGAATTTGTCTAAGAACATGTAGTTAATAACTACCAAAGGTGGGTATTTCTAACTTAAAATCTATTATTCCTTCAAACCTAGGTCTCTTTACTTTAAATCTGTCATTCTAAATTATTACCTTCCATGTGCCTGTTGTAAATTATATTTTGTATAGGTTTTGATAAGATATTCAGCACTGTACTTTAGGCCAAAGAGAAAGTAAATCTAATTCTTTACCTTGCTTCCTCATATTTTAACTGGAATGGAATTAGAACTCCATCCCATAATACCCAAGTCTCTAAGGGTTATTTAACTCTACATCATCATGCAGTTTGCCTTGATACTAAAAAGATAAATGTGACTCTGAGCTCATGGATTTGCAGCTTCAAATTTACATCAGGAGAACTGAATAAGAAGAATAGGAAATCCTTTTTTGTTGAGAACCTGCACAGCTTATTAGTAATCTTAGACATTGCTACAAAGCACAGCATTCAAACTGGAAAGCCAACTGTGATATGTAGAAAACTAAAAGACCAGGCTAGGCTCAGAATCTCTGTACACTTTCAACATTTTCAACATTCTAGTGTAGTACAACAGAAAGAGCACATGTTCTAGACTCAGAAGACCCGAGTTCAAATCTCATCTTGGGCACATTCTGCTTGTGCCTCATTTTCCTCAATCATAGAAAGGGAGAGATTTGGACTTAATAGCTTCTGGAGTACCTTCCAATTTTAGGACTGAGATCTTATGACTCTGGTAACAGGTTAACCCAGATTTTGAATTGGGAAAGAGAAGGGGCAGGGATGTGGTATTCTGATTTAATCTGTATAGGAAACTCCTGGTAAAGGAATTCCCTTTGCTACTACAGATCAACAACTTTTCTATAATTATAGGATCTTAGAGAGTTTCCTGCGGGGTACTGAGAGGTTGTGACTTTCTCATTGTCATACCACTAGTATGTATCAGAAGGAGAACTTAAATCCAGGTTTTTCTGACTCTCAGACCAGTCCTCTATCTACTATCCCAGGATGCCCCCCCTAAATTAGCACTTTAATGAATGTAACTTCATTTGCTTAATGAAATGAATGACTGAGCATTCTCTTTGTGAATACAATGGATTCCTTCTTACAATGCATATCATTAACAAGGATGACTCCTAAGTACAATAGGCTGGTTGATTCATTCTGGTCAGGGTAGGGAAAGAAAAGACATCATAGGTTGCCCTCCATCAGTCCTGGCCATACTTCCCAATTCTAAAGGTTTAAGACAGAGAGAAAAGGAAAATATAAGTAGACAGTGAGCTACAAAGGAGGCCATGCAAATATGGAAAAGATGAGTGGGTAGACGCTTGGGGGTGGGACAAGAGGCATACAATTATAGTACCATAGATTTGTAGATCTGGAGAAGCATTTAGAGGATCTTACCATCTAAGGGTAATCTGTTCTATTTAGACTCAGTGTTGGGTATCTTCCATGATAGTGATAAAATTCTCTGTTGTTGAATCTATCAGGAATTCTTATATGATATTCACATACGCATGGAAGAATCCATGTTGAAGAAGAGCCTTAAGGGTACATATTGCTCCACCAAATCAAGTACTTTTTGATAGTAAACGTGATTGCCCAGTTAGATCTTGTCCTTTGGTCATCTGTGTATCATATAAAGATGTGGTATGCTGTAAAATGTAGTTTGTAAAACCCTACCTGTTCCCTTTTCAAGATCATATCAAGGATGTTCTCAAAACATATGAAAATTAATTTTATAAAGATGTATAGAGATGAGAAAGCAAACATGGGTTGGCAGTTATTAATAGCTTCTCAAATGCCTTTTTTGCTATTAATAACATTTGTGATTTCTTTTCAAATCTTTTCTTCTCTCAGATATCTTGCAAATCTATTCCTCCTTATACTCAAAATTATATCACCTCCTACATATTCTTCCTTTATGTATATTTGATATGGTCAGTCAACCTATCAAGAAGCATCTATCCTGCACCTACTATGTACATTGTGGTAGGTCCTAAGGATACAAGTACAAAGAATGAAACAATTCCTATTGATAAGAATCTTAGATTATAATGAGGGAGACAACAAATCTGAATATATATAGATACAGATATATACATATATAGATATGTGTAGATAATATATATTTACAATATAAGCTTAAAGTAATCAAATAAAAATAATGCAAAATTACTAAATACAAGTTTCTAAGAGAGGAAAGGCACTAATAGTTGGGGATTTCAGAAAAGGCTTCATGTATACATTGTGCCTGTGGAGAATCCTGAAGGAAGTAAGGGATCCTATGAGGTGGAACTAAGGAGGGAGGGCACTCCAGGCAGGGGGATGGCTAGTACAAATGCACAAAGAGGTGCAATGTTATATATGAGAGAGAGAGAGAGGTCAGTTTGTCTGGAAAGTAGAGTATGGGAAGGGGAATAATGCCAAATGAATGTGGAAAGTTAGGTTGAGGCCAAGTTGTGAAGGGCTTTAAAAGTTAAATAGAGGAGTTTATATTTTATGATAGAGGCTATAGATCTATGGCTGTGGAAACTACTGGAGTTTATTAAAAAGCCCATGGCCCAATGGACCAATTATCTTTCCCATCTTTGTTTTCTTTAGTGCCATTTCCATTTCCTCACACTAGGTCAGACTGTGATGTTAGATAAGAAGTATGGTAGTTTCATCATCATTGATAGATAAAGTAGTTTGTCAACAAAATTTCAACAAATCAACTAGTTTTCAGGTTGTCATTTTTCCAGTTTAATATATAAATGCTCTTGGGATGATCTGTCTTAAAGAGGTTTCACAATAAAATTTTTTGAGAGAGAGAAAGAGAGAGCGATAGAGAGACATATAAACAGACAAATGTGTCCTCAGCCCCTAGTTGGAGATGAATCCCCTATAGTTTTTAGCATTTGAGACCTAATGAATACAGAAGTTCATTGTAACAGATCTGAGTGTTGATGGTACTGATTTTTTTTTAACTTTTAGTAAGTGACACCTGAGCAGAAAATATATTTCATTATCTGCCAAGCATGAGTGTGAACTGCACAGTGTGAATATCCTTACGAATTCAGAGTGTGCCAGATGAGACCCAAGCTCCCTCTGGATGCAAAGGGAGCAGTTGTTAATGTGAATGAGTCACATAGGACTTACTGTGTTACATCGGAACTCATGCCCTGTCTTGTACTTAGTTGGCTATCTTCCACAGTAAGCATTACTTTAAAAAAAAAAGGGGGTAATTTTTCTGGGCTAATAAGTATGTCAAGAACCCTGGGCTTTATGGCCAGGTCGGTTATCACCATGCTGTTTGAGACCACAGACAAGTCATTCAAACTCTTTAGAAAGCTGACAATCACACGACAATAAACTGGCCCTCAAAAATTGAATAATAATAATCACTGGTCAGACACCTCTCTAGTCCCTTGGTAAAATGTTTCTTTCAACTCTTGTTAAGTATCCACTTAATTGAGGGGAGCAGCAGGATAGTCCCAGAGAGAACACAAGCCAATATTTGACCTTTGCTCACACATAATTATTGGGATATCAACTGATCTCTTTCATTATGTTGGTATTTTTGTTTATTTGTTTTGGTGGGAACATTATATTTCAAATGACTTTGCATTCCTCATGAGCATAGAAAATAATGAAAGCAACCCAAAGACATTCTGGTAAGTATAAGAAAATTACACTGAGTTTAAACATCTGCCAGACATTACCTACATAATGAGTAATCTAGATTCACAGATAATTAGGAATTAAGTGTTAATGACTGCTAAATTTCAGTAGAGAGTTCTACCTGTTCACTTCTCCCCAAAGTAGACTGAGGAGATGCTATAGCAGAAATAATACAGAGTGTTTACACAAGGAAGAAAATGCAATGATCCCCCAACCTCTAAGTTTCAGACTCCAATGACATCTGACACAGGTACACCCAAAAGTATAAGTAAGGATTCAGAAGGGGTCAGTAAGGTATTGCTTAACTTGTGACAAAGTATATAAAGGACCTTCAGCAACTTAGAGTATAGTCCAACACACAAGACTGTCCCCAGGGACATAACTCAAGGGGACATAAACACAGACACATAGAAGTAACCAAAGCAGCTAGATTACCCAGAGCACCACTGTTTGAGTATAAAGAGATTTCATTTAAATCCGTTGCTCTTACTATCAAAATAGTCACACCTGTAACACAGGAGCTGTTTTTGGAACTCTGACTCAGAAGTTTGGACCATCTTCGATTTTATAAGCTAACAAGAGATAGTTGGGGATTGAGGAAGGTTGGGGGGAGCACCTGAAGAAACATCCTCTTCAAAATTATTTGCAAGAGTTTCTGTCTTCTTGCCCTGGGAATCAATTGCCCCATCCTAATAGTTGTAGTAACCAATTTATTTATAAGCAAAGAAGGAATCTATGCATTTATATTTTTTAAATAATATTTTAACATGTTACCTTTTAATATGCATAGGGATGATAAATTATTATGCTTTGTAATTTTAGTGGAGTGATTTTTTTAAATAGAAAAAGAATAATTTCATTTAATTTAAAAAGTTGTTTGAGTATCTAGTGCTATATTGAATTGAGTTTAGTTTTAGGCATGCTGAGTCAATTTTGAGATGTCTTTGAGATATCCATTTTAAAGTATCCAAATAGGCAGTTCAAGCTCAGGGGAGAGACTAAAGTTGAATGTGTACTACTCTGAGTCATTTGCATATAGATAATAATTAAACTCATGGATGTTGATAAGCTTGTCAAGAGAGCAAGTGCAGGCATAGGACAGAACACCCACAGTTATAGAGTATGAAATGTATTATGAGCATCAAAAGGGACTGAAAAGTAATCAGATGGATAGAAGGGGAACCAGATCATAGTGTTATGAAAATCCAAAGAGAATAACCAGAAGAAGAGTGTGGTCAGCAGTGTCAAATGCAATAGAGAGTATAAGGATTGAGGGCTGAGAAAAGACTACCAGCTTTGGCAACTAAAAAATTCCTGGGCATTTTGCAAAAAGCAATATAAGTGGAATGATAAGGACAGAAGCCAGATTGCAAAGGATTGAGGAATAAGTGAGAACAAAGAAAGTGGAATTAAGGAGTGTAGAAAGCTTTTTTCAGTGAGTTTGATTGTGAAAGGGAGGATGAAAGCTTGAAGGGATTGTAGTGTCTAATTAAGGTTTTGGGGGGGTTAGTTTGCTCCTTTGTAGTCAGTGATTGGAGAATGCAAGAATGGTGAGAGAAACAGATGGTAGACATTTGTTAGCCATTGGGCATTCTCTTCCCAATTCTTTAAAAAAGGTTCTTATCCAAACAAAACTCTACAAGATTTTTGATATATCAAGTACTTATAACAAAAAGGGTACATTTTTGTAAGATTTTTTCCCCTTCGGTCCCCTTAAGCGTCACGTTTCTAGTCCTGTCATTATTCCTGGGGGTTGGTGGGAAGCTAAGGAAGAGAGAAAACAATCTCTGCAGGGGAACCAGCTTCTATCACTGTAGTTTGGCCAAGTCCAATCTGTTCTTAGTTAGATTTCCCCTTGCAATGCATTGATGAGTCCAGTGCCATCATTAAAATAATATTTCTTACATGCTGAGGGTTGAACCAGAGAAGCATTGGAGTAAACACTGGAATTGTAGTTGACTAACCTGCTCCTGAGCTCAGAAAACCGTTCACTTTCCCCTGAACTCATTTTCAAAGTCTTTTATATAGTTATCTCAAAGTGGAACAGCCTGCCTCATAAGGTTTGGGGTCCTCCTTGCTAAAGGTCCTTAGGGCAATTGTTTGGAAGGCTATTTGTCCCAAATGTTGTAGGGGACTATTTTTCTCAAACAAGCTGAACTTGTTGGCCATTGAGATCCTTTGTCACCAGATTCTGTAATCCTACAACATCTTTGAAGCTGCAGTTACAAACGCCATTTTGGTATTTCTTTTTCTTGCAGGAAGCCTCAATAAGCTTGTCCCTGATCATTTCCCATTGCAGGCAAGGTATACTGATAAGGAGTTCAAAGTACAGGCACATCCTGATAATGCTTATAAATCTCCTGTGAATCACTGCAGGGTCTTGGGCTGAAGCAAAAAATATCATGCATACCATGAATAAGAGAGGTTGGTCTGAATTAATACGCATCCTTATCAAACTGATTATTAAAATTGCATTTCCTAAGTGACTTAAAGTCTCCCCAATAAAAGATCTCACTGAGTCCCTGGAGTTGAGCTTAAGTTCTATTTTTCATAGTTGTGATAACATACAAGAGGCTTTATGGGATTCTATAAATTTCCCAATTTGTTCTTAGTAGCTGAATACAAGCTGTACAAACTCTTCTAATCTCAAATCATTTGTGAAAGCAATCTCTCCACTATTCTTCCCTTTCATATTCCATCTCTCTTGCTCTTAGATTGTATGTTGATTTTTGTTTCTGGTTTTCCCCCTCTGGGTAAGGGTATGTATGTGTCGTGTCTGTGCACACCTGTGTGCGTGTGTGTATGTGTATATGTGACCTTCAAATGGCAATTGTGTTTTCTGTGGCTTTTTTTCTATTTAAAACTTATTTTTGTGATTGTTTTCAATTTTACCATCAGAGATCCTTGTTTTCATTGATAAATGTTTTCAAGAAATATAATCTCCCTTATGCTTTTCTCATTTTTTTTCTTTCCTTCAGAAGTAGCTTTGCATGGGGCAGTAGAGCTGTCCAGAGAACAGTGAAAATAAATCTTAATGTTTTTGCCCTCTGATAGGCCCAGTCCTTATCTTTTCCTCCTTTTACCCCATTGATAATTGTTTAACAGTACATGCAGGCTTTTTTCATAAGATTCTGATGCCACCAAGGTTTACTCTCTAGCTGAGATAGAGAGTCCAGTCCACTGAATCCCATTCTGAATGGATTAAATAGAAATCAGAGAAAGATGGAATGCTGTGCCAAGTCGACTCTCCTATTTGAAGATGATGAGAACATCTATGATTTTTTGTGTGTGTGAACCTTTTTTTTTTAACTTGACTGTGCTCAAGATGTGAGGAATAGCATGATGCAGTTCCTTCCAAAGCTGCAATCAAAATAAAAGATTATATATTAAAAATATATCCAAACCCACTGCTGCTTCTGCTTCCCTTGGTTATGAAAAAGAATTGATCCTGAGAGCATTCAAACAAACCAAGTGATTTGAATAAAAGATAAATAGATATCCAGGCCTGTGTAGAGCAAACTGGGAACAGTCATATTCTTTGAACCAAACTTAAAGAAAAAAAGGACTTTTAAAATTCAAGCACAGTGAACACTCCGCAGTGGAGTGGAGAGAACACAATTCTCTGAGATGTGTGGAGAGTCATGAATGGAATATAAAAGAAAAGAAATATGTCATCTTGTTCTATGGTACAGTGGAGCCAAACGAAAGATAGCTCTCTGTGCCAGAGAATATGCATGAGATGGATCCATCCTGGCCTCTTTTTAAGTATATCAAAAAAGTCTCTTTATAATTTTATATCACATACAACATGGACTTGCATCTTGAAGGAGAGGTAGTGAACTACAAGTATAGAATAAGGCACAAATAAAGAGATGGCCAACGTATTCTCTGTTTATTTTTGCTTACTTTTATTTATTTATTGCAAAGGAGGCTTCTATTCTGGTAGAGTGGGAAGTCATTGGAAAATGAAAATGATGTTTTAAAAAGATCATTTATTAAATATATATTTAATAGGACCACCATCTGGATATCAAGACACCGTATTTATTATTAATCCATTTTTATATCTTTTATCATTTCATCACAGTCATTTCTTATCCTCATCTCCCAAGACTATATCCTGCCATATGACAAATGAAAACAAAGCCATTTCATAGGAAGACCTTGTCTGACAACGCATATGAATATTCTGTTCTAATATTCTCCCTCCTCCCTCCCTCCCTTCCTTTCCTTCTTTCCCTTCTTTTGTCCTCTCTCCCTTCCTCTCTCCCCTTTCCTCCCTTCTTCCTTCCTATCTTCCTCTCCCCCACTTCCTCCCTCCCTTCTCCCTCTCTTACTTTTACTCTCTTCTTCCCTCCCTCCATTCCCTTCCTCACACCTCCCCTACACTCCTTGAGGGTATACCCAGTGGTGGCCATAAACCATCAAGACCTGAAACAGAAAACATTCTTTCAAATGGGATTTCAAATGGTTACAAAGTGTTTAGTCACTTTTCTTGTATAATTTCAAACACTTCAAGGTTCTATCAAGAGTGCATCTATTTGCCTGTCTTCCCACCCACAACTTCTTATATGTTGATAGTTCTTATCTTTTTTTTTTCTCTTTGCCAATTTGCGTGGTGTGAAGTGAAACCTTGGAATTATGTTAATTTACGTGTCTCTTTTTATTAGAGATTTACAGTATGTTTTCATTGGCCATCTGTAATTTGTAATTCTTATTTTGAAAACTAGTATTTTTGACCCCCCCAAAAAGAAAAAGAAATATTTTCTTTTGAAGCAAATATGTTTGGTTATGTAAAATAAATCCACACATTGGCTATGTCTGAAAATGTATAACTCATAATGCATCTCTAGTTCATTACCTTTCTGCCAGAAGGTGGAAACCATAATGTATCATAAGCCTTCTGGAGCCATAATTGGCCATTGAGTTGATCACAATTCTTCCGTCTTTTATAGGTATTTTACTTTGCAAGGTTTTAGTAACTGTATAAATTATTCTCTAGATCTTTCTCATGTCATTCTGTTTCAGTTCATACAGTCTTCCCAGTTTTCTCTGAATCAATCTTTCTTACTTTTTAAAAATACATATAGTATTTTATTTTTTCCCAATTATAAGTCAATTTTTAGCATTCATTTTACAAGATTTTGAGTTCCAAATTTTTCTCCCTCCCTATCTCCCCTCTCCATTTCCTAAAATGGTAGGCAAGTTGATATAGGTTATACATGTGCTATTATGTAAAACATTTCCGTATTAGTAACAGTTGTGAAAGAAGAAACCAATAAAAAGGGAAAAAATACAACAAAGAATAAAATAAGTGAAAAAATATACTTCGGTCAGCATTCAGAGTCCATCAGTTCTTTATCTGGATATGGGTAGCATTTTCCTTTGTGAATCCTTTGTATCTGTCTTGGATCATTGTTTTGCTGAGAAAATCTGAGTCATTCATTCTTGATAATCACACAATGTTGTTGATATTACATACAGTGTTTTCCTGGTTCTTCTCATTTCACTTTGCCGCAATTCATACAAGTCTTTTCAGGTTTTTCTGACAACTGCCTATTCATCATTTCTTATTGCACAATAGTATTCCATTACATTTATATACTGCAGCTTTTTCAGTCCTTCCCCAAATGATGGGCATCCCCTCAATTTCCAATATTTTGCCACCATGAAAAGGGCTACCATAAATATTTTTGTACATATAGGTCCTTTTCTCTGTTTTATGATCTCTTTGGAATATAGATCTAGTAGTGGTATTGCTGGATCAAAGGGTTTGGTTGCCTTTTGGGCACAGTTCCAAATTGCTCTGCAGAATGGTTAGATCAGTTCACAACTCCACGAACAGTACATCAGTGTCCCAATTTTCCCACATTTTCTCCAACATTTATCATTTTTGTTTTCTGTCATATCAGCCAATCTGATGGGTGTGAGGTGGTACCACAGAGTTGTTTTAATTTGTCTTTCTCTAATCAAAAGTTATTTAGAGCACTTCTTCATATGCCTGTAGAGAGCTTTGATTTCTTCATCTGAAAACTGCCTATTCATATCCTTTGTACATTTGTCAATTGGGGAACAGTCTCTTACTTATTATACAATTATATTCCATTACATTCACATCCATAATTTGTCCATCTCAACAGTGGTCATCCACATTGCTTCTAGTGCTTTGCTACAATGAAAAATACTTTAAAAAATTTTGTACATGTGGGTCCTTTCCTCCTTTAAAAAAATGTATTGAGTATAAGCTTACTAATAATGCTAAGAGTATGGACACATTAGTAACTTTTTGGATTTTGCTTTCCAGAATGATTGAACTTCATAACTTTACCAACAGTGCATTTGCATACATTTCTTCTCTGAGTCTTTCTGAAAATTATCATTTTCCTTTTAGCTATCTTTCACAATCTGATCAGTGTAAGACAGAACCTCAGAATTCTTCTAAATTGCATTTCTTTTATTATTAGTGATGCAGAGTAGTCAGTCAACAAGTATTTGTTAAGGACTTACTGTGCTAAGTGTTGGGGCTACAAATATAAGCAAAAAGAGTCTCTGCCTTCAAAGACCTTATAATGGGGGAAGATCATTCATAAAAAGAGAGATAAAATATGGGTGGGTGAGTAAAATATGGTAGCAAAATCTGGAGAATGAGGAATGGCTGATCTAGACCCTTCTCCAAAATGGAGATTCTTAGAAGAATTCACAAGTAGGAGAAGGGGCTTGTAAGAGCAGAACATTTTTTCAGATGGTTGTTGATAGCTTAGCTTCCTTCTTTTGGAAACTCCTTGTTCATATTTACCTTTTGAGGAATGGCCTTGTTCACATATACTTCTATAAGTTCCCTATATATCTTAAAAAATCCGATTTTTACCAGAGAAATTTACTAAAATAATTTGTTCTCCAGTAAACCATTTCCCTTCATCTGTAACTGCATTGATTTTCTTTCTCTATAAATTTTTTTTCAATTTTATGTAATAAAAATTATTGAATCTATTTCCCGTCATATTGTTTATTGTTTGTTTGGTGAAAGACTCATCCCTATCTATGTATATCCAACTTGTGATATAGGTCTTGTATCTACTTTAAATTTGTGGTATTTGGTATTGTTCTAAACCTAATTTCCACCAGACTTGTTACAATTCTGCCAGCATTTTTTGTTAGTGAATCTTTAACCAAGTAGTTAGAGTTTAGGACTTTAACACTATATTACTGTTATAGTAATCTGGTCAATCTAATTAGATCTGGTTGATCTAATCTTTTTTGCTTTTCTCCTACCATTTTTCGTCATTTCCAATGAAGTTCCCGACATTTTATTACTCCAGAGGAATTTTTTTTGTGGTTCTATAAAGTAATACTTTGGTATTTTGATATGGTACTGAATCTATACATTACTTTATGTAGTATTGTCATTCTGATTATACTAGGTTGTCCCAACTATGAGAAGTTAATGTTTCTTCAATTATTTGTTCTATCTTTATTTCTATAAAGAGGATTTTGCATTTGCATTTATATCATTTGTGTATGTGTCTTAGTAGCTGAGCTCCCAAATATTTATATATATTCTTTGAATAAAATTTATTTTTCAGTTTCTTCTGGGTTTTATTGGTAATACACAGAAAGGACAATGATGTTTGTAGCTTTTGTTTCATATTTTGTTGCTTTACTAATGTTATTATTTTAATTAATTTCTTAGTTGATTCTCTAAGTAAGTCATCATGTCATCTGCAGAAAACATAATTTTTTCACTTTGCTTATACTTATTCCCTCAATTTCTTTTTCTAGTGTTATCACTATTGTTAGTATTTCTATACTCCTCTGTTCTTATTTTAAAGCCCTACACAACCTGGCTCCAATCTGTCTTTCCAATCTCACTGAACATCACCACATTCCCTAACCCCCATGATCTACAATCTAGCCAGACTGGCCTTCTTTCTCTTCTTCACACATACTATTCTATCTCCCACCCCTTTGCTTTTGCACTGGTCATGCTTCATGCCTAAAACACATTCTGTCTTTCCCAGCACCTCATAGAGCTCCTTGTTTCATTTAAGATACTGCTTAGGTACCATATTCTTCATGAAACCTTTCCTGATTCCAACCCCCCCCACCCCGGCAATTGTTAGTTCCTTCCCTTTCAGATTACCATTTACTTAGCTATTTTGTTTATATTAGTATTGGTTAACTTTATGTTTATACTGTAATTATTTTTATATGTACTTGGGGGGGGGAGGGTAGGAAGGCATTAGAATATTACCTCAGTGTGAACAAGGATTCTTTCATTCTTTGAACTTGTATTCCCAGTGCCTAGCACAGTTCCTGAAACATAGTAGGTACTTAATAATTAGTTGATCAACTGATCAACTTAATGATTAGTTGATCAAGTAATAATGGTGACAATGAGCATCTTTGCTAGACCCCTGATCTTACTGGATAGATTTCTAGCATTTCTCTTTTAAATTAATTCTAGCTCTAAGTTTTGATAGAAAACCAACTAAAGCAATAAATCAACAAAATGGAACAAAGTCACAGGCAGATGTTGTGTTTGTCTCACCTAAATTCCTCTGTTATCATTGAAGACATTAGGATTTTGAAGGGACACGTTTCTATCTCTCCTCATCAAGCCACCTAACATATCAGCACTTCAACGTCATTTGGACCTTTTCATTTATTCAAATGTATATACCTTTTGACATTTTTCTTGACTTGAATGCTTAAATTTCAAAGTTTTTAATTACCTCTGGTTTTTTTTATCAGTATTTTAAAGTTTACTATTCTGTTAATGAAAAAAAAATTCCCCGTTAGGATTATATTCAGTTTTTTTTCTTTTTCTTTTTTTTTAATGTGAGGCAATTGGGGTTAAGTGACTTGTCCAGGGTGACACAGCTAGTAAGTATCAAGTGTCTGGTCTGAGATCAGATTTGAACTCAGGTCCTCCTGACTCCAGGGCCAGTGCTCTATCCACTGCACCACCTAGCTGCCCCTATGTCAGTTATTTTTGCTAGGCAATATCTTATATTTTTGTCTAATTTTTTAGTCAGTCCTCTTAATTCTAATGTTTCTTTATTGAGTTTTTCATGGGGATGGCAGGGGGTCAGGGAAGACTGGCAGATATTGATTCTATCACCAGTGCTTAACCCTATGTACCATAGACTCCCTTCTTTATCCCCAATTTTCATGTATGAAAACATTTCTTTAATGATCTAGCTTTTTTTAGTACCTGGCCTACTCTCTTTGGGGCCCTAAGACATAACTGAATAATCTTTGAACTAATATTCTAGTCATCTGGAAGTATAAAAGTCTTGTAAATATCTACTTGAACAGCTCTCTCTACATGATGCATCTTCACAGAACTGTGTTACCATAATTGTCCCAGGTTTTTTAGTAATTAGCTTTGTTACACTGAGGCAATTGGGGTTAAGTGACTTGTCCAGGGTCACACAGCTAGTAAGTATCAGCTCTCTCTACATGATGCATCTTCACAGAACTGTATTATCATAATTGTCCCAGGTTTTTTAGTAATTAGCTTTGTTACACTGACCAAGTAACTTCATGTCCCTAAGCCCTAGTTTTTTCATCTGTAAAATGAAGGAGTTGTACTAAATTATCTCTGAGGTCCCTTTTAACTACTGACCCTAGATTTTTGGATCACAGATTTTATGACTTCATAGCATAACTTAATTTTTGAAGTATTACAAATGGTATTCAACTTGGAGTTAAGGGAAACTGGGTTGTCATCTTGCCACTGACACTTACTAGCTAGATGCTCTGGACTTCCCTGAGCTTCAGTTTCCTCACCTATAAAATCAGAATAGTAATACCTCGAGTGCCTGCTTCACAGGATTGTTGTAATTATCAAGTGAGATCATGGATGTGAAGAACTTCTCTAATCTTAAAGTACCATATAAATGTTAGCTATTATGAAAGAGCAAGTGATTAAAAAAATAGTGTCTGAGAATAGAATTTGAATTTCTGAACCATAACTAAAAATACAGTAAAAGTAGGCTCTTTGCTAGGGATGGAGTCTACCTAATGTGGGCTAAATATAAATTGATCCATCTATATTCCTTCAAATCTGATCAAGAAGGCTTTAAACTTAAATGTGAAGAGGTACCCACGTATATTTACTAAGCCAGCTAGAAAATAGCATGTAAGACATGTGAAGAATGTCAATAGAATGGACTAGTAATTTACTGATAGTAATGTCCAATATCCCATCAATAAAACCCTTGGCTCCAGATGTCTATGCACCAATGCATGACATGTAATAATGTAAACTAGACTCCAAACCAAAGTAGGTCTATCAGTCAAACAACAAGAATTTATTAGGCATTGACTATGTGTAAGGCACTGTGCTAAGCACTAGGGATGTAAAGATAAAAACACAGTCTTTGCTCATAAAACATATGTAGTGTAAATGGAAGATAATTTCTTAGAGAAAGAATTAGGTAGGGTAGGAGAAGAGGCTGGGATTTGAGCTGACCCTTGAAGGAAGTTAGGGAAAATAGGAGAAAACCAATATAAATGCAGTCAGGAAACAGAGAGTCCTGTGTAAGGAACACTAGGTAGGTCAGTGTAGCTGGATCATAGAATGTATGGAGTGTGACTAATTTGTAAGAACACGGGAAAGGTAGGAAGGGACCAGGTTGTGAAGGGTTTCACTAAGATTTAGGGGAATAGGACTCATGAATTTAACATATGTATAGAAAGCTATAGCTTATTCAAAAGGAGCAAAATAAGTTAGAAGGTAAGCAGAATAGCATGGTATATTTAGATATATTTATGTAAGCAAATCCAGGATCCAGGGTGGCCAAAATTTGGATGAAGAACAGCAAAGGCAGGAACAAAAGCAATACTGTCATGAGACCATACTAAAAACAACTTGTATCATTGGAGAAAATAGATGAGGAATTTGAAGAACAGGTCACAAACTTGGCATGAAATCATGTTATACCAATGATGGGAGACTTAAGTTATCTATTTATCTAGCAGAACTCTCTTTTGACCAAAAACAGAGCACTTAGTAAATTACTGACTCAACTTAATTATAATTTCATCCTTCAAAAACTGAAGGAAGCAAGAAGGAAAACATCTGCTTTGGATCTTATTCTAAACCACTGAGCAAGAACTATTTGCTAAAATAGAGATTATGGGAACCTTCAGAAGGTGTGGCCACTTCATCCTAGAATTCATGACAGAGAAGCAGAGGAAAGTTGAAAATAATATAATATGATAGTAGTGTGTGATATACACCCTAGATTTTAGGATAACATGTCTCAAATGATTTAGAAAAAGGATGCATAAGACATCATGGCAGAGAATTTAACAGGAGAAGGTAGGTCCAAAAGTGATGGAAGGCTTTCAAAAATGAAATTCTAAAGACACAAAGAGAAAGGTGTTTTTCTCAGTGAGAAAGTAAAAAGGCAGGTACCAAAGGGACCACTGTGAATGAAGAGAGAACTTACTGAACAACTTAATTTTTAAAAAAAGAAATATGTAGACAAGGGAGGTGATACACATTAAAGACCAAAAAGTTTTTCCAATCCTGTAAGTGTAGTGATCAGAACAGAGTGACGTGAAGGAAGTCTGGAAATGCTTTTATAGTTATGCTAGAGCCAGAAGATCAAACAAGAAATAGGTCTGTATATGGGATGATGATAATGGAAGACAGAGATTTCAGAATTATTCAATTCTTATATTGCTTTTGTTTGTTTACTTGCTTTGCTGCCAAGGAAAATGATCTTTGGATTGGGAAGGCTAGAATAAACATGTTTAACAAGAAGTTGAAAACCAAGATAAGTAAGGAGATAATAAGAGAGCCCTTAGCTGCCCCCTCCCAGTGTGTTTGTCTTCAGACCCAGAAAAATAAACCCCAGAGTACTTTAAAACACTGATAAATGGAATTGCTAAGCTACTGTCAGCTTAAAAAAATCATAGATCAGGACTCAGTCTTTTGTACAGGTATTCCATGCAAGTGGCCTGTTCATGACCACATAGTTATATAGTTAGTTACAAAGGATTTAAGTCATTTTACTGAAGTTAATTTAACATAGTTATATAGAATTTAAGAGGAGTGAACTTTGTATTGTCAATTCCAACCCACCTACTTCTTGTATTTACAAGAGAAACACAGAGAAATAAACTAACTTTCATGGAGTGTTATCCAAATTTCCAAAAACCAAAAAGAAAGATGCCCACTAAATGACTGATTGAGTAAGCCTCACTAAATATAGAGAATTGTTTAATCACATTCATCAGGGAAGCTAGAGTTATACTATACCCAAGGGAGGTCAAGTGTCCTACACATTTTCAGGAGGGAAGAAAATGTAGTAGCCTGCCACTCTGGGAAATTGTGCCTAGTGGCTTAACATTATGGAAATTTCCATCCTTAATGAAGACCATCCAGCCGTGCTAATGGAAAGCATCTCTATTTTGTGTGCCTAGATTAAATATTCTCACTCCTCATACTGGCTCATGGAAATTATGTCAATTACATCACAAACAGTGTTCTGAAAATGAATCTTAATGTAGACATGCTTGTTACCACACCATCCAGGCACCAGCTGCAAAATGAATGAGAGATCCTCAGGAATAATCCTGATTATGTTCATTCCCTTCCCTTCTTTAAGGCTTCACCTAAGACAAACTTATCCTCCTTCCCTCTATCTTTTAAACTATTCCTCTGCAATATTCAGTACTCAACAAATAGAGGTAAGGTATAAATAGATTGCCAGACTCAAAGCAGGATTCATAGGTCAAATTTTCTCTCTTGATACTTACTAGCTGTGTGACCCTGATCAAGTCATTTAAACTCAATTTGCCTTGAGCAGCTCTCTAGGACAAGGATGAGAAACCTGTGGCCTGGAGGCCACACATGGCCCTCTAGGTCCTCAAGTGCTTCCCTTTGACTGAATCTAAACTTCACAGAACAAATCCCTTCAATAAAAGGATTTATCCTATAAAACTTGGACTCAGTCAAAAGACTACATCCAAGGACCTAGAAGGCCATATGTGGCCTCGAGGCTGCTCTAGGACTTATTTACTAAATCATAGACAGCTTACTATTACTAAATCATAGACAGCTACACTTGTTTCTAGAGGGAATTCCCCAGATAAGATTGCTATCAGCCTACATGCTACCAAAATCATATGATCTATTGGTGGTGGTGGTGTTGTTCAGTCATTTTTCAGTTATGTCTAACTCTTTGTGATCCTATTTGGGGTTTCCTTGGTGGAGATACTGAAGTAGTTTACCATTTCTTTCTCCAGCTCATTTTACAGATGAAGAAACTGAGACAGGCAGGCTTAAGTGACTTGCTCAGGGTCACACAACTAGTAAGTGTCTGAGGCCAGATTTGAATTCAGGTCTTCCAAACTCCAGACCTGACACTCTATCCACTGTGCCACCTTGCATGTCCTCTGCATAGTCTCACACACACACACACACGCACACAAACACACACATACACCCCAACAGGTGGTACTTTACTGAACAGAGTCCAGACACATATTTTTCCAGAGGTCTGTTGTCTTTGTACCTAAGAAAGAATTTAGAAATAAAGTTCACATTATCCATATTACAGAAGTTTCAAAACGTTAAAAACTAATTTCTTCTTTACTCTTACAGAGTAATGAAGCAAAACCTCACTAGGAATAAATTAGACATCTCTTTGTTGCTCCTAAAGTACTACAGCATCCATTCTGTGTTCGCTCCCCTACCTTGTACTTGCTTTGTCAGGTTGGGTCGCCAAATGAGAAACTGGTAACTTAAGTTCTAGGGATAACCCTATGGGGGAGTGGGGTAGGAGAGGTGAAGAGAGAGAGGAGGAAAACTTCTACTACTATAGTTCACAAGCCCCTACTAGTATATACCCCAAGAACCATAAGCCAGGGGACTTAACTAGCTTGTTGGAAAGGCATTTACTCAAATCGCATGGCAAGAATCATAATTATAAAGCATTTCCCCTCAAAACCTTAGGTACATTCTCCCATAAATAGATGCAGAGCTTATTGTGAGAGGAGGTGAAACAAACTTAAGGTACTGTGATAGAAAGGCCATAAATGTGGCCAAGACTCCTCTCAACTCTTGAGCCATAGTGCCTTGATGTCCTTTCTTTATCTGGAGAGGTTCACTGAGGGGCAAATGTCAGTGTTGTTGATGGATGTGTCATTATCCTTCTACACTGAGTTGTATCTTCAAAGAGCATGGTCTCTTAGCTAGACATGTGACTCAGTTGGGTTTACTCCTTATGGGGACCAGTATCTCTGCCAGGCAGATCAGTCCACTGTACTACCTGAGCTCAGTCTTCAAAATGCAACCATAATCTATAAAACTAATCTCAGCATCAGCTGGGTGCTCTAGTCCTCTGTCAGCTGCAGAGTGCTTTAGAAAGGACAGAGACCCTTAGCCTCAGACTAGCAGAAGCCTCTCTGGTTCACTGGTTTGGCCTAAGGTTCTTTACTTCCCAGGAAAGAAGAGGGAAAGGGATAATCTCTCCTATTCAACACTTATTCCTAGCTCTGATCTGAGTTTCCTTGATAAGAGACCTCACCATAATTTATACTGATCATCTAGCACATTTCCTAAATTCCTTTTGGGTCTAAGAAAATGAGAGGAGAAGGTACTGAGGTAGTCAGTACTGCATTGTCCCTGATGGCCTCAATTCTACAAAATGTGACATGTTTCATTTACACTTGGAAAAACCTTGCCCTAATATTGCATTTTCTCTAGGTTTTTGTATCTCTTAACTTTCTACTTTGCTGATGTCTAAAGAGGGCACACTCTTAGAGTACTTCATTTTACAGCTAAGTACAGTAATGTTATTAATAATAACTCATATTTCTATAGCACTTTTTTAAGATTGAGGGTCCTGGGGGAAAGCAAACAGCTGCTTACATAGGAAGATATAGCCATTACACAGCTGTCTGAAAGTGTTAATTATCAAGATGTTTCTTTGATGTTGATAATTAAGCATGGTCAGCAAAGCTGTAATATTAAACTATTAAATAAGTGAAACAGAACCTGGGCATGTTTGTGATAGAGCTTATAGTAATTATTAAGAGAGTGAAGTAGAATAAATTGATAGAGGATGGAGCGTGAATTAATTTCACTGTTTGCACAGAATTGCATGTTGAGGAATGAATGAGAGGAAGGAAGAATATTCAAGCATCCCCCAGAATCAGTGCCCTGTTTAGAATGAGAAGACAACATTCTCCTGGTTCTGGTCACTTCACTCAGCATCAGACCATACAAGTCTTTCCAGATTTTTCTGAAGTCTGCCTGTTCATCATTTCTTATAGCACAATAGTATTCCATTACATTCATATACCACAACTTGTTCAGCCATTCCCCAATTAATGGGCATCTCTTTGATTTCCAATTCTTGGCCACCACAAAAAGAGCTGCTATAAATATTTTTGTACATGTGGGTCCTTTTCCCATTTTTATGATTTCTTTGGGATACAGACCTAAAAGTTGTATTGCTGGGTCAAAGAGTATGCATAGTTTTATAGCCTTTTGGGCATAGTCCCAAACTATTCTCCAGAATAGGTGGATCAGTTTATAACTCCACTGACAATGCATTAGTGTTCCAATTTTCCTACATCTTCTCCAAAATTTATCATTTCCTGTTTTGTCATATTACCTAATCTGGTAGGTATGAGGTGGTGCCTCAGAGTTGTTTTGATTTGCCTTTCTCTAATCAATAGTGATTTAGAGCATTTTTGATATGAATATAGATGGCTTTAATTTCTTTTTCTGAAAACTGCCTGTTCATATCCTTTGACTATTTATCAGTTGGGGAATGACTTCTATTCTTATAAATTCAACTCAATTCTCTATATATTTTGGAAAGGAGGCCTTTATCAGAGACACTGCTTGTAGAAATTGTTTCCCAGCTTTCTGCTTCCCTTCTAATCTTGGTTGCATTGTCTTTGTGTGTGAAAAAACTTTTCAATTTAATATAATCAAAATGATCCATTTTGCATTTCATAATGTTCTCTATCTCTTGTTTGGTCATAAAATACTTAAATAACCCCATCTCAGAAAAACAAATTGAACAAGCCATTGATGAACTCCCTAGGAAAAAATCTCCAGGGCCAGATGGATTTACAAATGAATTCTATCAAACATTTGAAGAACAATTAATTCCAATACTCTATAGACAATTTGGGAAAATAGCTGAAGAAGGTGTCTTAACAAATTCTTTTTATGATACAAATATGGTGATTGATACTTAATCCAGGAAGAGCCAAAACAGAAAAAGAAAATTATAGAAAATTTCCCTAATGAATGTAGATGTAAAAAGTTTAAATAAAATATTAGTAAATGGATTACAGCAACTTATTACAAGAATAATACACTATGACCAGGTAGGATTTATACCAGGAATGCAAGGCTGGTTCAATATTAGGAAAATTATAATTGATCACATCAACAACAAAACTAACAGAAACCACATGATCATCTCAATAGATGCAGAAAAAACTTTTGATAAAATACAACACCCATTCCCATTAAAAACACTAGAGAGGATAGGAATAAATGGAGTCTTCCTTAAAATGATAAGTAGCATCTACCTAAAACCTTCAGCAAGCATCATATGTAATGGGACAAGCTAGAAGCATTTCCAATAAGATTGGGGGTGAAACAAGGATGTCCATTATCACCACTGTTACTCAATATGGTACTGGAAATGTTAGCTTTAGCAATAAGAGAAGAAAAAGAAATTGAAAGTATTAAAATAGGCAAAGAAGAAACAAAGCTCTCTTTCTTTGCAGATTGTATGATGATGTACTTAGAGAATCCTAGAGAATCAAGTGAAAAACTGCTTGAAATAATAAACAACTTTAGCAAAGTTGTGGGCTATAAAATAGACCCACATAAATCATTGGCATTTCTACATATTACCAACAAAGCCCAACAGAAATAGATAGAAAGGGAAATTCCATTTAAAGTTATTGTAGATATTATAAAGTATTTAGGAGTCTGTCTACCTGCTGAAACAAACCCGTGAACCATATGAACATAATTACAAAACAGTTTTCATGCAAATAAAGTCAGATCTAAATAACTGGAAAAACATGAATTGCTCATGGGCAAACTGAGCTAATATAATAAAAATGACAATTTAAGCTAATTTACTTGTTCAGTGCAATACCAATCAAACTACCAAAAAATAGAAAAAATAATAACAAGATTCATTTGGGATAACAAAAGGTCTGGAATATCAAGGTAACTAATGAAAATTAATTCAGGGCAAGGTGGCCTAGCCATACTGTATCTTAGATTGTATTATAAAGCAGCAACCAACAAAACTATTTGGTACTGGCTAAGTGGTGGATCAATGGAATAGGTCAGGCATGTAAGATACTGTAGTCAATGACTATAGTCATCTACTATTTGATAAATCCAAAGACTCCAGCTTCTGGGATAAACACTCACTATTTGACAAAAACTGCTGAGAAAACTGGAAAAGAGTATGGCAGAAACTAGGCATAGACCAAAATCTTATACCATATACCAAAATAAAGTCAAAATTGGTTCATGATTTAGATATAAAGGCTGATACTATAAATAAACTGGGACAGCAAGGAATAGTTCACCTGTCAGATTTATGGAGAACAGAAGAATTTATAACCAAACAAAAGAAAGACACATGTTGAAATGCAAAATGGATAATTCTGATTACTTTAGATTAAAAATATTTTGTATAAACAAAATCAATGCAACTAATTAGAAGGAAAGTAGAAATTTGGGGAACAATTTTTACAGCCAGTGTTTCGGGTAAAGGCCTCATTTCTCAAATACTTAGAGAACTGAATCAAATTTATAAGAATACAAGTCATTCCCCAATTGATAAAAGGTCAAATGATATGAACTGGCAGTTTTCAGTTGAAGAAATTAAAGCCATCTATAGCCATATGAAAAAATGCTCTAAATCACTATTGATTAGAGAAATGCAAATCAAAACAATTCTGAGGTACCACATCAAACATGACAAAACAGGAAAATGATAAATGCTGGAGAAGATGTGGGAAAACTGGAACACTAATGCACTGTTGGTGGAGTTAAATGTGCATATTCTTTGACCCACCAACAGCACTTCTAGGGCTGTATCCCAAAAAGATCATAAAAATGGGAAAAGGACCTACATGTACAAAAATATTTATAGCAGCTCTTCCTGTGGTGGCAAAGAATTGGAAATTGAGGGCATGCCCATCAATTGGAGAATGGTTGAACAAGTTATGGTATATGAATGTAATGGAATACTATTGTACTAAAGAAATGATGAGCAGATGGACTTCAGAAAAACCTGGAAAGACTTATATGGACTGATATTGAGGGAAGTGAGCAAACCAGGAGAACTTTGTACACAGTAACAGCCATGTTGGGCAATTACTGCCTTTGATAGACTTGGCCCTTCTCAGCAATGCAAGGATCTGGGACATCTCCAGGGGTCTCATAATGGAAAATGCTATCCACATCCAAAGAAAGAACTATGGAGTTTAAATGCAGATTGAAGCAAACTATTTGATCTTTTTTTTCCCTTCTGTTTTGTTTTGTTTCCTCTTTCTTATGGTTCCTCCTATTGATTCTAATTCTTCCTTACAACATGACTAATGTGATATGTTTAATAGCAATGAATATGTAGAGCCTATATCAGATTGCACACTGTCTTGGGTGTTGAGGGGGGAGAAAAACTTAAAACTCAAAAGTATATGGAAGTAATTGTTGAAAACTAAAAATAAATTAATAATAAAAAATGTGTTTCTTGTAAACAACATATTGTAGGATTATGATTTTTAAATTCATTCTGCTATCCACCTCTGTTTTATGGGAGAGTTCATCACATTCACATTCATAGTTAAGATTACTGTGTCTTTCTCTCTATCCTATACCCATTCCCGTTTATGCTTTTCTCTCTCCTTTCTCCCTTTCCCTCCTCACTAGTGTTTCGCTTTTGACCACCACCTCCCTCAATCTGCCTTCCCTTCTATCAGCACCCTCCCTTTTCTTTCCCTTTTCTCCTACCACTTCTTTCCTCCCTTCTATCCAAACTCTCCCTTTTCTTTCCCCTTTCCCCTCCTACTTCCTATGGGGTAAGTTAAATTTCTACACCTAACTGAATATGTTATTCTCTCTTTGAACCAAATCTGATGAGAGTAAGGTTCAAACAATGCTCATCTTCCTCCCTTCTTTCCCTCTACTGTAATAGGTCTTTGGGCCTCTTCATGTGATGTAATTTACCCTTTTCTGCCTCCTTCTTTCCTCTTCTCCCAGTACAATCCTTTTTCACCACTTAATTAGATTTTTTTATCATCACATCAAAGTTAACTTATATTCACACCCTCTATGTATAAATGTTGTAATAAAGATACAGTTCTCAAGAGTTATAAGTATCATCTTCCCATGTAGGGATATAAACAGTTTGCCCTTATTGAATAACATTTTTTTCTTTCCTGTTTACCTTTTTGTACCTCTCTTGAGTCTTGTATTTGAAGATCAAATTTTCTGTTGAGATTTGGTCCTTTCATCAGGAAGGTCTGAAAGTACCCTATTTCATTGAATGTCCATCTCCTCCCCTGAAAGATTATGCTCAGTTTTGCTGGGTAGTTGGTCCTTAGTTGTAATCCAAGTTCCTTTGCCTTACAGAATGTCATTCCATGCCCTCTGATCTTTTAATGTAGAAATTGAAAGGTCCTGAAAAATCCTGACTGTGATTCCACAATATTTAAATGGTTTCTTTCTGGCTGCTTGCAGTATTTTCTCCTTGACCTGATAATTCTGGAATTTGGCTACAATAAATACTCCTTGGAATTTTCATTTTGGGCTCTCTTTCAGGAGGTGATCAGTACATTTTGTTCAGTGACAATTACCCTCTAGTTCTAGGACCTCAGGGCAGTTTCCTTGATAATTTCTTGTAAGATACTGTCCAGGCTCTTTTTTGATCATGTCTTTCAGATAGACTAATAATTCTTAAATTATCTCTCCTGGATCTATTTTCCTAGTCAGTTGATTTTCCAATGAGGTATTTTACATTTTCTTCTATTTTTTCATTCTGTTGATTCTGTTTGACTGATTCTTACTATCTCATAGAGTCATTAACTTCCCCTTGCTTGATTCCAATTTTTAACCAATTGTTTTCTTCAATTAGTTTCTGTATCTCCTTTTCCATTTTGCCAATTCTACTTTTTAAGGAACTTTTTTTTTCTATTTGGCTAATTGTATTTTTTATGGAATTGTTTTCTACAATGAATTTTTGTCCTTCCTTTTCCAAGGTGTTGACTCTCTCTTGCATACCTCTCATTTCTTTCCCCAATCTTTCTTCTACCTCTCTTATTTAACTTTTAAAATCCTTCTTGAGCTCTTCCAAGAAGGCTTTTTGGGTTTGAGACCAGTTCATGTTCCCCTTTGAGGTGTTGGATGTAGGTATATTGACAATTTTGTCCTCTTCTTAATTTGTGTTTTCGTCTTCCCTGTCCGCAAAGAAGAAAAACTATGATCAGTGTCTGTTTCTGCTTTTTGCTCATGCTGTTTGCTTATTTCTTGGTTTTTAAAGTTAAGCTATTCTGCTTGAGCTCAGGGGACACTGTCACAAGCTTATTGTGCTAGGAGCCAGGGGCCTGGTCACAGGCTTTGTGCCTTGGGGCCTCAAGTACTGGCAGCTGGAGGCTGTAGGGGTCTGACAGCTTATGTGGTGCTGAGCTGGAGTCCTAGTGGTGGTGGTGGCTGGCATGTGCTTTGGCCAGTGGGGTTTTTCTGTGTTTCCCAGGGTCTATACTGAAGCTGTGAGGGGTGCAGCAAGGGGTGTCTGGCTGCTGGAGTGTGTTTGTTCATTGGGGCTGTGCTGAAGCGTAGGGTGATTTAGCTGCTGGAGGACACCTGCCTGCCAGCACACATAGTGGTTCTCCCGAGCTAGAGTCTCCAAGTTGCCCTGGCTGTCCCAAGGCATGCAGGGAAGTGGGAGCATGCTGTTGTTGGCACTTGCCTGCTTCAACACCCTGCGGATCAGGATCTCCTGCTGATTTTCTGAGGTGGGGCTTGCCCCTGGCTTGCAGGGACACCACCTGATCTTGTACTGCTCCCCTTCCACCAGAATAAGACAGGTCTTTCCCATTAATCTCCCAAGCCTCTTGGGCTAAAAGACTGCTGCATCCCATATTTCTGCTGACTCCACTGTTCCAGGATTTTTCCTGGGATGATATTTTCTGGGTTTTTAGAGGTCAATAAAGGAAAGACATTGCTTACTCCAGCATCTTGGCTCCCAGAGAAAACCTTACATTTTAAATCAGAGGAAAACAAAGCCCTGAAAGATTAAATAACTTGCTTAAGGTGAACCCAGTAATTAGTAAGAGTAAGAATTAGAATTCCTGGTCCAGTGTTCTTTTTGTTTTGCCTCTCTATTTTAGAAATATTAATTTCTTTGCAAAGAAAAATTTCTGCATTAGGTGAATCTGATTCAAAATTACCCACATTTTCAAGTCAAAGAAGATGGGAAATGGAGAATTGAGATTAGAAGGGAGAATGTGGTCAGTAATTTTGCCTAGAGTAAGACACATTAATAGCAATGAAAATGTAAATTTAGAATCTTTGTGAGTGAATAGACAATACTATATGTGATCACACAATCATTCTTGCTAAATAATCAGCTAAATTAATGAATTATAGAAGTATAAAATGATATATAAAACAGTTTTAATGTATGATATTTAATACCAAAACATATTTTAATGTAAGCATAAAAGTTGAAATCTGAAACTTGAAAATGTTTTCATCATACCTAAACTTACAAGAATTGAACTAGGATCAAAAAATATCGATTTCTATAAATTCTCATTACCAAGTTCCCATTCAGGTACATAAATATAATTGAGCAGATTGGACTGGCATTAGGCAGAATCAGAATATGCTACCTTTCTTTTATAAAAAAATAATAATAGCTAGGATTTATATAGCATCTACTATGTGCCAGGCACTTAACAAATACTATCTAATTTGATCCTCACAACAAGCTTGGGAGGCAGCTGCTATATTATCCATGTTTTATAGTTGAGGAAACTGAGGCAGAGGTTAAGTGACTTGCCCTGGGTCACACAGCTTCTAATTGTCTAAGATTAGATTTGAACTTAGCTCTTACTGATTTCAGGCCAAGCTCTCTGCTATTCACTTTAGTTTTAAACATTGTCTCATATGTGAATTTTATAGGATTAGTTAAAAATATAAAAATAGCACTCCTTTGAGAAAAAGTGTATACATTGAAAAGGCAACATAATGTAGCAGGGTTAGAAAGAATATATCCTGCTATCTAACTGACTATGGGCAAGGCATTTTACCACTGAATCTCAGTTTCATCAACGAATTTGATTTATTTATACCAGTGGCTCTTAGATTCCTTTGAAGGATTATGGTAAGGATCAAATGAGATGATGAGTGTCAAGAGCTTTGCAAATTTTAACCCTCCACATAATGTAAATTACAATTGTTGTTGTTATTTGAAGCCTTACTTTTTTTAGCCTTCAGTTTTTGTTAACATTTTAGCAATAACAAGTTCCTCAACATATCTTGAAAAGTTAGCCCTTGCCACAATTTGTCACAGGGCCTCCTTTTACACATATACTATATATACACACAGAGTAGTCATATTCATTCAGGAAAACTTACCTCCTTGATCTGAGAATAATAAATATTATTAAGCAATATCTTTTCTTTAAGGAGAAGACTTTGCTAAATAGTGTGCTGAAGGTTGCTTCAAATTGTGACACCTTTAAACAAGGTTTACACAACTATTTTCCTTCCCAGTGTTGACATAAATGAAAGTATCTCATATCATAATATGAGACATGGAAAATCAATACTACACAATTATCCATATTTACAGTCTGTTGAATGTTCTGCCTGTGTATTTAAGTGCATGCAGATTAAATTTTTGAAGAAGAGTGTTAAGAAATGGTTTAATGAAGGATGACTTTAATATAGTAAAAATAGAGTAAAAAAAAACCAGAGTATTGGAAGCTTTATTATCCCTCTGTTATCCACATTGTATGAAGTGTGGTATTGTGTGATAGAAAACAAGTGATTTCATATTCTTCATTTCAATAAAATTCAACAAACATCTACTGAATGCCTAGTATGTGGCAAATACTGTGCTATGTGTTGAAGATGTAAAGACAAAAGTAATCAGCACATGTTATTGTTTCATAAGCCCTTTCTTGCCTTTCTTCAAAAGTTTTCAGCAAATGTTCATAGGATCACAGATTTAGAGCCAATCATTTTACAGATGAAGAAACTGAGGCCCACAAAGATTAAGTTACTTGCTTGGACTATTGCAATAGTCTGCTGGTTGGTGTCCCTGCAAGTCTCTCCTCACTTCAATCCATCGTCTTAAAGAATACACCTGCCTCCAATTTATTAATTTATTTTGATTTATCAATAATCACTTCCATATGCTTTTGAGTTTAAAATTTTTCTTCCCCTTCCTCCCCACCACCCTCCCCAAGACAGCACACAATCTGATATAGGCTATACATTTACATTCATATTAAACATATTTTCACATTAGTGATGTTGTAAGTAGAAATTAAAACCAATAGGAGGAGCCATCAGAAAGAGGAAACAAAACTCAACAGAAGAGAAAAAAAAAAACAATTCAGCTTCCATAGTTCTTTCTTCGGGTGTGGATAGCATTTTCCATCACAAGGCCTCTGGAGATGTCTTAGATCCTTGTATTGCCAGGAAGGGTTAAGTTTATCAATATTAGTCATCACACAACGTGGCTGTTACTGTGTACAATGTTCTCTTGATTCTGCTCACTTCACTCAGCCTCAGACCATACAAGTCTTTCCAGGTTTTTCTGAAGTCAGCCTGTTCATCATTTCTTATAGCACAATAGTATTCCATCACATTCATATACCACAACTTGCTCAGCCATTCCCCAATTGATGAGCATCCTCTCAATTTCCAATTCTTTGCCACCACAAAAAGAACTGCTATGAATATTTTGGTACATGTAGGTCCTTTTCCCATTTGTGTGATCTCTTTGAGATATAGCCCTAGAAGTGCTATTGCTGAGTCAAAGGGTATGCCCATTTTTATAGCCCTTTTGGCATAGTTCCAAGCCGCTCTCCAAAATAGTTGGATCATTTCACAACTCCACCAACAATGTGTTAGTGTTCCAATTTTCCCACATCTTCTCCAACATTTATCATTTTCCTGTTTTGTCATGTTGGCCATTCTGATAGGTGTGATGTGGTACCTCAGAGTTGTTTTGATTTGCATTTCTCTAATCAATAGTGATTTAGAGCATTTTTTCATATGACTATAGATGGTTTTAATTTATTCATCTGAGAACTGTCTGTTCATATCCTTTGACCACTTATCAATTGTAGAATGGCTTGTGTTCTTATAAATTTGACTTAATTCTCTCTATATTTTAGAAATGAAGCCCTTATCAGAGAGACTGGTTGTAAAAATTCTTTCCCAATTTTCTACTTTCCTTCTAATCTTAGTTTCGTTGGCTTTGTTTGTGCAAAAACTTTTCAATTTAATGTAATCAAAATTATCTATTTTGCTTTTCATAATGTTCTCTGTCTCCTGTTTGGTCATGAATTCTTCTGTTCTCCATAGATCTGACAGGTAAACTATTCCTTGCTCTCTCAATTTGCTTATAGTATCAGCCTTTATATCTAAATCATGTTCCCATTTTGACTTTATTTTGGTATATGGTGTGAGATTTTGGTCTATGCCTAGTTTCTGCCATACTCTTTTCCAGTTTTCCAAGCAGTTTTTTTCAAAGAGTGGGTTCTTATCCCAGAAGCTGGGGTCTTTGGGTTTATCAAATAGTATATTACTATAGTCATTGGCTACTGTGTCTTGCATACTTAACCTATTCCACTGATCCACCACTCTATTTCTTAGGCAGTACCAAGCAGTTTTGATGATTGCTGCTTTATAATACAATTTAAGATCTGGAATGGCTAGGCCACCTTCCCCTGCATTTCTTTTCATTAGTTCTCTTGATATTCTGGACCTTTTGTTCTTCCAAATGAATCTTATTATTATTTTTTCCAACTCTGTAAAATAATTTTTTGGTAGTTTGATTGGTATGGCACTGAATAAATAAATTAGCTTAGGTAGAATTGTCATTTTTATTATATTATCTCAGCCTACCCATGAGCAACTGATGTTTTTCCAATTATTTAGATCTGACTTTATTTGCGTGAAAAGTGTTTTGTAATTGTGTTCATAGAGTTCCTGGGTTTGTTTTGGGAGGTAGACTCCTAAATATTTTATAACGTCTACAGTAAGTTTAAATGAAATTTCTCTTTCTATCTCTTGCTGTTGGGCTTTGTTGGTAATATATAGAAATGCTGATGATTTATGTGGGTTTATTTTATAGCCTGCAACTTTGCTAAAGTTGTTTATTATTTCAAGTAGTTTTTTACTTGATTCTCTGGGATTCTCTAAGCATAACAAAATGTCATCTGCAAAGAGTGATAGCTTTGTTTCTTCTTTGCCTATTCTAATGCCTTCAATGTCTTTTTCTTCTCTTATTGCTAAAGCTAATGTTTCCAGTATGATGTTGAATAACAGTGGTGATAATGGACATCCTTGTTTCACCCCCAATCTTATTGGAAATGCTTCTAGTTTGTCCCCATTACATATTATGCTTGCTGAAGGTTTTGGATAGATGCTATTTATTATTTTAAAGAAGACTCCATTTATACCTATGCTCTCTAGTGTTTTTAATAGGAATGGGTGTTGTATTTTGTCAAAAGCTTTTTCTGCATCTATTGAGATGATCATGTGGTTTCTGTTAGTTTGGGGGTTGATATGATGGATTATGCTGATAGTTTTCTTTATATTGAACCTGCCCTGCATTCCTGGTATAAATCCTACCTGGTCATAGTGTATTATTCGTGTGATAAGTTGATGTAATATATTTGCTAATATTTTGTTTAAAATTTTTGCATCTATATTCATTAGAGAAATTGGTCTGTAATTTTCTTTCTCTGTTTTGACTCTTCCTGGTTTAGGTATCAGCACCATTTTTGTATCATAAAAAGAATTTGGTAAGATTCCTTCTTTACCCATTTTACCAAATAGTTTATATAGTATTGGAATTAATTGTTCTTTAAATGTTTGATAGAATTCGTATGTAAATCCATCTGGTCCTGGAGATTTTTTCCTACGGAGTTCATCAATGACTTGTTCAATTTCTTTTTCTGAGATTGGGTTATTTAAGTATTTTACTTCCTCTTCTGTTAATTTGGGCAATTTGTATTTTTGTAAATATATATCCATTTCACTAAGATTGTCAAATTTGTTGGCATATAGTTAGGCAAAATAATTCCTATTTGTTGTTTTAATTTCCTCTTCCTTGGTGGTAGTTTCACTCTTTTCATTCTTGATACTAGTAATTTGGTTTTCTTCTCTCTTTTTTAAAATTAGATTAACCAAAGGTTTATCTATTTTATTGTTTTTTTCATAAAACCAGCTCTTAGTTTTATTTATTAGTTCAATAGTTTTCTTAATTTCAATTTTATTAATTTTTCCTTTGGTTTTCAGTATTTCTAATTTGGTGTTTAATTGAAGATTTTTAATTTGTTCTTTTTCTAGTTTTTTTAGTTGTATGCCCAATTCATTGATCTCCTCTTTTTCTATTTTATTTATGTAAGCATTTAGAGATATAAAACTTCCCCTAAGAACTGCTTTTGCTGCATCCCATAAGTTTTGGTATGTTGTCTCATTATTGTCATTCTCTTGAATGAAATTATTGATTGTTTCTATGATTTGTTTTTTGACCCAATCATTTTTTAAGATTAGATTATTTAGTTTCCAATTATTTTTTAGTCTATTTTTCCATGGCCCTTTATTACATATAATTCTTATTCCATCATGATCTGAAAAGGATGCATTCAATATTTCTGCCTTTCTGCATTGGATTGTGAGGTTTTTATGCCCTAGTACATGGTTAATTTTTGTGTATGTGCCATGTACCACCAAGAAAAAAGTATATTCCTTTCTATCCCCATTCAGTTTTCTCCAGAGGTCTATCATATCTAACTTTTCTAATGTTCTATTCACCTCCTTAACTTCTTTCTTGTTTATTTTGTGGTTAGATCTATCTAGTTCAGAGACGGGGAGGTTGAGGCCCCCACTAGTATAGTTTTGCTGTCTATTTCTTCCTGTAACTCCCTGAACTTCTCCTCTAAGAATTTGGATGCTATACTATTTGGTGCATATATGTTTAGTAGTGATATTACTTCATTGTTTATGGTGCCTTTTAGCAGGATGTAGTTTCCTTCCTTATCTCTTTTGATAAGATCTATTTTTGCTTTTGCTTTGTCTGAGATCAGGATTGCTAACCCTGCTTTTTTTACTTCAGCTGAAGCATAATATATTTTGCTCCAGCCTTTTACCTGTACCCTATATGTGTCACTCTTTTTCAAACATGTTTCCTGTAAACAACATATTGTAGGATTATGGTTTTTAATCCAATCTGTTATACCATTCTGTTTTATGGGAGAGTTCATGCCATTCACATTTACAGTTACGATTATTATCTGTGTCTTTTTCTCCATCCTTTTCTTCCCCCCTGTTTATGCTTTTCTTTCTCCTTTCTCCTTTCCCTCCCCACTAGTGTTTTGCTTTTGAACAGCGCCTCCTTCGGTCCCACCTCCCTTCCATTATCCCTTTCCCTTTTCTTCCCTTTTACCCTTACTGCTTCTTCCCTCCCTTCTATCCCCCCTACCTTTTCTTTTCCCTTTCCCCTCCTACTACCTATAGTACAAGTGAGATTTCTATACCTAACTGATTATGTTATTCCCTTCTTGAGCCAAATCTGATGAGAGTAAGGTTCAAACAATGTTCATCCCTCTCCCTTCTTTACCTCTGCTCTAATAGGTTTTTGTGTCTTTTCTTGTAATGTAATTTACCCTTGTCTGCCTGCTCCTTTCTCAGTACATTTTCTTAGCTCAGACTAATCCACTTACTTGGAGCCATTTAACCCACTTGATTAATTTTTTTTTATCATTACATCAAAGTCAACTTATATCCACCCCCTTTATGTATACTCCTTTAATGTGGTATAATAACAATATAGTTCTCAAGAGTTGCAAATGTCATCTTCCCTTTTAGGGATGTAAACATTTTGCCCTTATTAACAACATATTGTATCTTTCTGTCCCATTTACCTTTTTATGTCTCTCTAATCTTGTACTTGAAGATCAAATTTTTTGTTGAGCTCTGGTCTTTTTATCAGGAAGGTTTGGAAGTCTCCTAGTTTGTTGAATATCCATCTCGTTCCCTGAAAAATCACACTCATTTTCACTGGGTAGTTAATCCTTGGCTGCTTTCTAAGCTCCTTTGCCTTACTGAATATCACGTTCCATGCCCTACGGTCTTTTAACGTAGAGGCTGCAAGGTCCTGTGTAATCCTGACTGTGGTTCCATGATATTTAAATTGTTTCTTTCTGGCTGCTTACAGTAATTTCTCTTTAATCTGGTAATTTTGGAATATAGCTATTATATTCCTTGGCATTTTCAATTTGGGATGTCTTTCAGGCAGGGAGTGGTAGATTCTTTCTATAGTTATTTTACCTTCAGGTTCTAGGACTTCAGGGCAGTTTTCCTTTATGATTTCCTGAAGGATATTGTCCAGGCTCTTTTTTTCATCATGGCTTTAAGGTAGGCCTATAATTTTTAAATTGTCTCTCCTGGATCGATTTTCCAGGTCAGCTGTTTTACCCATGAGGTATTTTATGTTTTCATCTATTTTTTCATTTTTTTTGTTTCTGTTTGACTGATTCTTGCTCTCTCATAGAGTCATTAGTTTCCATTTGTTCAATTCTAATTTTTAACATTTTTTTTTTCTGTTAGATTTTGTACTTTCTTCTCCAATTGGTCAATTGTATTTTTAAGGGATTTATTTTCTTCATTGTACTTTTTTTCCAATTGGCCAATTGTGTGTTTTAGGGACTTGTTTTCTTCAGTATACTTTTTTTTCCAATTGGTCAATTGTACTTTTAAAGGACTCCTCTACCTCTCTCATTTGACTTTTAAAATCCTTCTTGAGCTCTTCTAAGAAGGCTTTTTGGGCTTCAGACCAGTTCATATTCCCTTTTGCTGTTGCAGATGTGGGTTTCATGACAGTGTTGTCCTCTTCAAAATTTCTGTCTTGATCTTCACTCTTCTCATAATATGAATCTGTCATACATTTCTTTTTATTCATGGTGTTTCTTTATTCCCTGGCCTTTGAAGAGATTAAGCTCTCCTGCTGGGGAGCAGAGGGCACTGACCCAAGCTTCTTGTGTTGGGAGTCTAGGTCTTGGTCACTGACTTTGTGTGCTGGGGCCTCTTATGTTGGCAATTGAAGGCTGTAGGGTTCTTGCAGCTTACCTGGTGTTGGGCTGTAATCAGCAAGGCTGGGACTTTCAGGTAAATCTAGGTTGCCTGCTTTTCCTTTCCTTTAGCTTTGTTTAGCTCCTTTTAGATAAGTGCTGCCAGGCGTTTATCTGCCTGGGGCCCCTTGTAGTGCTGCCTCCCCTATTTCTGTTGAGGCACTGGGAGACTTCTTTGCTGAAGAATGGCAAGGCACCTGGTGGTTTTCTGAGCTGGTTTCCACCAGTTACCCCACCTTCACTGAGGCACTCGGAGGTACAGCTGTTGGCGTTTGCCTGCTCGACCACCTGGGCTTCGGGTTCTCCTTTTGGTTGGCAGTTGGAGGCTGTGGGGTTCTGACAGCTTACCTGGTGTTGGGCTGGAATCACCAAGGCTAGAACTTTTTAGCACCTCTAGGTTGCTTTCTTCAGCTGCTTTCAGATGAATGCTGCTGGGTGCTAATTCGCCTAGGGCCCTTTGTAGTGCTGCTTGCCTTATTTTTGCTGAGGCACTGGGAGACCTGTTTGCTGGGCTACTACACTGCTGCTCCCCATCTTTCTTCTGGTTCAGCTGTTCCAGGGTTTTTTCTGGGTTGATATTTTCTGGGTTTTCAGAGGTTGATAGGGGAAGGTGAGAGCAACTACCTTTTTACTCCGCCATCTTGGCTTCCGGAAGTGGAACCACCTGCCTCCAATTTAACCAGCTCCAGTGGCTCCCTATTACTTCCAGGATCAAATATAAAATCTTTGGTTTGGCTTTTAAAGCCCTTCATAACCTAGATCCTTATTACCTATTTAATTTTCTTAAATTTGACTCTCTTCCACACAACCTGTCTCTTTGCTGTCCTTAAACAAGACACTCTCCTGACTTGGTGTGTTTTTATTAGTCATCTCCTATGCCTGGAATTCTCTGCCTTAAAGCTTTCCCTATCTTCTGCAATAAGCCTTTCCCAGTCCCCCTTAATGCTATTGCCATCCCTTTGAGATTATATCTAATTTATCCTATATATATAGTTATTCCCTTCCACATTGTGGGACACAGTGCTCCCCCACACACACACACATACACATCCATGATCTGGAAAATCCTTGTAAAATTTTTTGGCCTTCCCTTCATACCACAGAGGAAGCCCGAATTATTATGATATTAAAAGATGAAATATGTTGGTATCAGACTGTACTATATATATGTTTTATGCATTTCTGAGATCCTAAACTTTTCCTATGTTATCTGTAGGCCTTCATGCAGCATCTGTGGCTTCCACAAAACTCCCCAAAAATTTGCATTTAATTTCTTATGCTGACCCGTGATAAATCAGAAACCATGACGAGGAAAGGATGTGGAAGGGATAACTGTATTTTGTTTCTACATCACTGTTTGTTGCCCATACAGGCTGTTTTTGCTTTTTTGGTTTTTGTTATTGTTGTTGTTTTGTATCCCCAGCACTTGGCACAGTGTAGGCCCTTGATAAGCCATTGTTGACTTGACAATGCAAGACCATGTAAGCAGTAACTAGGAAAGCCAGGATATGAACACTGATCATACTTTCAAGCATTCTTTCTACTATGCTACTCCCTATAGACAACCCATACTTTGTACTAGGATACTCAAACAGATCTACAGCCATCATCAGTGTAGATATTTCCTCAACTAGTATAGGTTACAATACAGTGTTCCATAATTTGAAACCATATAATATCTCTGGAAGAATAAGTTAATATTTCCAGGACCTGTTATTTCATTTCTATGATTACTCCTTATGTGCGAACTCCCCCCAACCCCCAGCACTGATTCAGATCACAATCTGTCTATAGTTTATAGCCTTTACCATGGTCAGACCACTAGAAAACATCAGGAGAGACATTTGAAACTAGGTCTTCTCATCTCCAATCCCATCACTCTATCCATTACAAAACACTGCCTTTCCCCTAGATAATTTTAAACTTTTTATTATTAAATTATTTTGTTTAAAGAACAGACTTTTGTAGCAGCAAGCAGCTTGAGATCATTTGAAGTACTATATGCTGTATTTTCCAAATGTGATCCAGTCAGATGTCCTCTTTCTTTTCAGTTCTCAGCACCTCATTGAATTATCTGTAGTGCTTATCCAAAATATCTGTACTATTGGACTAACTTACTGGGATATCCCTGTAATTGGTATGTAATAATAATACAACGCACATTCTTCATCCGTTTTAATTTTCCCGTGTGAATTACTAGGCCTGTATCTTTTGTGTAATTGTGTCAAAGAATTCTCTATAGTGTTCATTGTAATGAGCGCAATGTCATCCACCAACAGGAACATCTTCGTAGTCTTTCTTTCAATAGGAAATCTCTCTTTTGTTTGAGTTTTATACAAGGTACTCCTTATGACATGAATGAACACCTTTGTAAGCGTGGAATTGTAGTTTTTTCTTATGATTTTTTTCCAATTTGTTCATATTTTGGGCCTTCGTTCTAATCAAGTATGATCTGACTATATCCAGATAGCTCATTCTAAAGTGATTCCCATGTCATATCATCATTTTTCTTTTTATAATCCTAAATTCAGTTTCTCCTGAATTGTTGAAGAAAGAATCCATGGTATACAATTGTGAGGCTACAAATACCCTAGAAACTTTTGACTTTTTTCATTTCTTCATCCCCAACCATATTTTCATGATAACCTTTGTCATCTTCCCTTGTGCCATCTTCCCATTGAAGTCACCAAATGTAAGCATAAATGCTGAGGATCTTGTCAAGATTTTCATAGAATTTTGCAACTATTTTACCCCCTTCAGCACATGTTGCATAGTCTCTAATAAGCATGGTGATCTTTACTTTCACTGATTTTGAACATTGCAAGACAAGATGAACAAGTGTCTCATGAAATTATGTTAGTCATTGTCTTTGGGTACACAATAAAACCAATGGCTTTATTCATCTTTCCAAGGAGAATCTGTGAGCTGCCTTTTTATTCACCTAAAACCTTTTTTATGTCTTCTTATTTCATTTAAACCAAAAATGTCAAAACAGAAGCTATTTATTTCCTCTAATAAAACATCCACTCATTTGACGTTGGACAAAGGTAGGACATTAAGAATACCAACCTTCCAGTATTAATGATGGTAAGTCTTAGAACTGTCTACTTCTTACTACTTCCTTCTACCTTTGTTGGCATGACCTCCATTCTGTGATCTCCATTCCATGATGAGGAAACAGAAGGAAAACTGAGTTTCTCCCAAAAAGGAGGAAAACTTTTTTTTAATACCCAATGTTCAAATATGAATTGAGCATGGAACAGATCCTTTATTCCCACAAAGAAAAGGAAATGTAACCACAAAGAAATCATAACTTGCTCTTTAGAATGGTTAGATCAGAATTCAGTAACTTACCATTATTAGCATATAAGTTGAAAGACTGGCATTCAAGACTTACTGGGACATGATATGGTTTTTGTAAGGCTTCTAAAAAGCTATTTCACCTTTTACCTCTACTAAGTACAGTCTGAACAAATGCTACTCTCAATCTTCTTTCTCTTGGTCTCTTTCTTTCTGATGCTTATTCTTCCAATTGCAATACCGCCCTCCTGCCACTACTTAAACACTCTCTCTCCTAGTAGCATTTGAAGTGCTTGATAAAAGAACATTTCCATATCATCTGCAACTGCTACTCAAAGAGGTCCCACCTCTGATGGGAGATGTTGCTGCTATGACCGCAGGCCTCCAGCCTTCTTGAGTTCTCACAAGACTATGTACCAATGATACAAAAGTGAGGCTGCCATGTCCCAGATATAGCCTTACTTAGTCAGGATATATTCACAGTTTGCAACTGAATAGGAGATACTCTACTTGACCCTCCAGACACCTCAGAGAATCATCCTCATGCACTGAAGCTTAGAAGTAAGAGAGAGACAGCCTAGGACTTTAGCATATTCACAGAGCTCTGGCTCCTCAACCATTTAGGGGACTCAGTCCCGCAGATGAGTCATGTGTGGCTGAATTCCTACATTCACTCCTTCAACTCCTACTTCTAGCTGAGTGCTGAAAATACCAAAACAAAACAAAACAGAAAACTCAAATCTCTATATGAATTCCTTACCCTACTGGCATTTCAACTCAACTAAATTGAACAATCACTGATTACATGCTATGGACAACACATTGTACTAACTATTTAGGATAAAAAAGACAAAAAATGAAACTCTCAGCTTATATTCTATTGGGGTTGTTATATTGTTATACCATAACATATATACAGGAAAGTCAGTACAAATAAAAGGAGAGATCCAAAGCAAAAACAGGGAATCTTGAAACTTCACAGACATTCCACACTCCCTGGTTAAATCCACATACTGCAAGGTACCCATGGAGTACCTAAAATAATGGCACTTAGCTAATACTGGCACCATAAGTACAGCAAGTGACATGCCAGTTGTCAATGAACTATACATCATAATCTTCATAATCTTCAGTGCAGCCGCAACATCATTGTATGCCTCCTGATGGTTCCCTTCCTGAAATATTCATTGTGTTTTTCTAGCTATCCTAAAATTTTCAAGGGAGAACAATTACACAACAGGTAGTTTATGATGGTCTGCATTGTTTTGTGGATGGGAAGCTGCTACTTTACAGTGACACCTAACTCACTTTTGGATTATGTTTTATCTTAGAGAGAAAAACAGCTAGAGATTTAGTCATGCCTTCTTGTACTAGGCAGAGATTCTTTAAATAACACAAATGCTTATGTTGCATTTTACCCTAAAAATTGCACAATGATTTATAATCAGAAGAT